>NW_027490041.1:6205000-6260000 GCF_041146795.1 Maylandia zebra
CGTCAGCATCCAGAGTCCTCCTGCTGCTCCCCCCTCAGAGCCCCGTGATCAGCACCAACACATTCAGTTAGATGACAGAGTCCAGCTGCAGCTAGAATCAGCTCCCCTCTGTGAACAACAGCACAGCGTCAGTGTTTCACACTCAGTGAAAGGAGGAAACAGCAGAAGAACACCATGTGTGCTACGTTTCCCAGGACACACTACAAACTGCACAAATACAGAGCAGCACGTGGAAGGACCTGGAGCTGCATTTACAGAGCTGCAGACAGCGTGATGTCCTGTATGGACAGGTGGAAGGAAGCAAGTCCTCAGCTGGAACACTCGTGTTTGTCCACAGACAGGAAACACAGCAGGAAACTTCCTCACAGAAGTGCAGCTCATGGATAACACACTTCCTGTCAGTCAGAATGAGGCTGCAGCCAAACACAGAAAGGTGTTTTTGTCCAGATGAGCCCAGAGAAGAAACACGAGTGTTCACAGACATCAGAAGCTCAGAGAGGTGAAACATGAGGTTGGAGTCCTCGTCAGCATCCAGAAGAGCTGCTGTGAAACCCTGAGTACTCATGACAGACTCTGATGGCACAAACACATCATGATTCAAACAGAAAGACAAACATGGAGCTCCTGATCCTCCTGCATGAGAACAAGCTGACATGAGCGCTGTGTCTGAGAGTGTCTCCCTGTCACAGTGACAATAACACAGCTGCTGCTCACAGTCATTAAACTGACCTGAGGTCAGCTGTGCTCCTTACATATGAACCATGTGACCTCACATCAGTGCTGTGGATGACTGTAGTCATAGAAGAGTAGAGCTGTAGCAGGTGGTGTGAGGAGGAGGTGGTGTATTCTAGTTAACGCAGTACTGAAACACTCCAGCAGAGGGCGCTGTTAAGTCCTTATTGTAACACAGTTACTGTGTGCAGTTAGACTTCATACATAATCTGCACTTATTTCCATCAGACATGCTGTCAGTAAATGATTGGTTTCTATTGATTCTACTTCCTGTTGACTCGTTTGATGACAGTGAAACAATCACAGCTGATTGTGTGATGATGTAAACTGTCACTGTTACATTCAGTGTGTGTGACATAATGTTAGTGCAGGCTGATAACAGCCTGGTTCTGTTAGAAACACATGAACGTGTCCATAGATCAGTGTGTGTTTAACATGAGAGCTTCAGCCCTGCTGATGTGTTAAATAAAGACATGCAGGAAAACTGATGAGACTCTGAAATAACTCTTTATATTTATAATGTAACTCTGCATCAAAAGAACAACAAAGGATCCCAGACAGGTTTCTGTGAACAAAGACCATTCTGATGTTTCTGTGTTTCTAACACTTTGACATTATTAGTAAACAGACTGCAGTGAGCAGCATTTATAAAGAGCTTCTATATAAAGATATGACAGCTGTTTGACAAGTTTATCACTCTGTGTTTGGACCTGATCAGTCCAGCTGTTTACTTGAAACATGTTCATTTACCTGTTCTGTTATATTCATGTTCTTGTCTCTGTTGAAAACACATTTTAATGTCCCTCAGATTTTTCTCCCAGATGAATAAATATAAAAATGACACAAACTGACTGCAGCTACTTTTTGTCCTTTCTGTCAAAAACCTTCATGTGACTCATGAGAGACACGTTTCAGCTGTTTGTGACAGATCAGAGGCCAACAAGTCATTTATAACACTTTCCATCATTGTTTAAAGTTCTCAGTGTTTCTGTGTTGCTGCGTATAGGATCTCCCAGCATCATCACTGTGCTGTCCAATCATTGTGTGCGAGGTTACCCTTATAGTGCGATGTGTGTTTGCACAAAGAGAAGCATGTGTGTCAAATATAAATAAGCACAGAACAGAAACAGCTGCTCGTTTCTTCTGTTTAGAGTCAAGTTAGTGTTTTGTGTCTTTGTTTGAGGCCTGATGTCGAGCAGAGGTGTGTGTAACTGCACTGGTCTGTTATATGTGTGAAGTGTGTGCTTCTCTTCAGCATCATCTTTGTCACTGCTGATTCCTTTGTGTCATCATGTGTTGAGAAGAGAGAACAGTTATAACGGAGGAGCAAAAGGAAGCCCTGAAATCTGCATCAACAAGGAAGTGTTGGCTCACCAGTGATCCCAGCAGAGCCACTGGTTTGGCTCCAGTTGTTCTAGATTCAATGATGTTGTTGCTACAGAAACATGTCAGCATCTTTATTGAATTTAATATGAAGCAGAAATGGTGTCATTAGGAGAAGAAGAGGAGAACAAGTCCGGCGAGGAGGCAGCAGCTCTTAAAGATGAAACAGCAGCTCAGCCCTGAGCTCAGAGAGCTGCACATGAAAAAGCTCCTCAAGCAGATCCTGTCAGAGGTTTGTCATCAACAGGAGGAACTGTTCACATCATAGGATGAAGATGCTGTCAGCTGGATGAAGAAGGTTATTTAATGCAAACGTTCACACTGAAGTCAAATTGTTGTCGTGTTGAACAGATTCATGTACTGATCGTCTCCAGAATGTTAGAAGAGCTTCAATGAATCATTAGAAACAACTTACAGCTGCACAGCTGTGTCAAACACATCTGTGTGTCATTGTGGGATTGTTGTGTTTCTACATGTGACACACGTCTAAAACATGCACACAATCTGAACACAAACAGGGACTCATGTGTTCCCACAGCCAGATGCTGAGAGCCATTTCCTTGTAGTCCTGTGTCTACATACATGAACCATTAGATGTTATTGGAATGATTGTCAGCTCTGATAGTTTCATGTGTGTTTAGCTGGACGCTGTTTGATCCTCGACATGTTTAAAGGTGTCCAGTCCTGAGACACTGGGGCTGGAAACAGCTGTGATGTCATTGGACTGTCACACAGACAGAAGTGCATGAAGTGAGCAGCCGAGGAGCCGCTGATGTTTTGGATTCAACAGCATTTGAAAGGTCGACACAGACACATTTGCACACAGAGAGCTGAATCTGTCATATGCCACAGTGAACTCACTGTTCAGTGTTTTTCAGGAAGCTTCTTAACTGCCTCTGCTGCCAAACAAGCAGCTGATGTCCTTGAGAAGAAGCTGAAGAAGTCTTCAACAACAAATACAGGAAGTGGACTTTCAAATACTAGATTCACTTTAGACTCACAGAGAAATGACTCAACCAGCTGTGTTTGACTCTATGAAAGGTCAGTGTGTGTCTGCACACAGACTGTTGTGTTGGACTGTTATTCAGTTGTCTGCTGAATGTTTTCAAATGTCTGCATCTCAGCTGTGATGAGGCTGGGGGTCATGGGAGGCCACCGTAGCAGCCTCTTCAACATCATGACATCATCATAAATGCTGCTGGACTGTCTGATGGGCTGACGGTGAAAAAGCCGTCGGGAAGGAAACAGAAGACATTTCAGAGGCTGCAGCAGATTTCTTTGATTCGGGGCCTTTTTCAGCTTTATTGGACAGAGCAGTGAAGATAAGTGACAGCAAAGCAGAGAGAAAGGGGGCGTGGCCCGGGTCAAAGCCAGGCCAGCTGCTCTCCACCTCGTGGTCACCTGCTCATCCTAGTGAGCTCCACCAGCAGCCCTTTCACACACTTTACACTGTCAAACACTGTGTGTGGACCTCAGCTAACAACAGGCTGCATTTAAGTCTGGACTACATGCTTTTATATTGTTTTTATTCCATCAGCAGCTCAACATCATGAGCAGCTTTGACATAAAGACATCAAACTCAAGCTGACTTTAAACTACTTTTAATACAGGGGCTCAAAAACAACAACATCTTTATTATATATCAGGACACAAAGTCATTTCATCTCAAAGGGAAACAGCTTTATTTGGAATAACCAGCACTATCAACTGGTTTGGGATCTCCACCAGTTTCATGTCTTTGCAGCTTCTCCAACAAAGTTCCTGTAAAATCAGCATGTTTGTCTTTATTGGTTTGATAGTGATTGATTATTCAGTCCCAATCTGCTGTCATCTAAAGAACAAAATGATGTTTCTATGAGTCACAAAGCTCCAGATGTTGTCGGCTTCACAAAGAAAACAAAGAACTTAAACACAAAGTGTTTGGAGCCAAAATGTTCCCAAGCTGCTCTTTTTGAAATGGCAGAGGTACAGTGGTGTCTAACAGCACACTGTGGAAGGCAAACATGTTATTGTTGGATGAAACTTCATGAATCCTTTGTAGATTTGAGCTGTTGGAGCCTTTCTTTTCTCTTCAGGTGTACAGATGCTGAGGAGGCAGGTGAAGCAGGTGGAGCTGTTGTGATGCTGCAGAGGGTGTGTCTTAGTAACTCTGTGAGGCAGAACTGGATCCAACATTGTGGATGTGTTGATGTTGGAGCCATTAAGAGTCTCTGGCCACACTGTAGGATTTCCCTTTGATCCACTGTGGGGGCATTTTGGAGTCTGTCAGTGAAACTCTTCATGTTTGTGTTTGACTCCAGTTTATAGAAACAGAGAAATGTGTCATGCTTTTGTTCGGCCTCCACAAATACACACATTTGTTCATTGGTTGGACTTTTTGGAAGGAGACACATTGAAAACCATGTTAATAAGATCTTGTTGTTTCCTGTGGATCCGACACAGAGAGTGGACTTCAGACAGAAAGCGTGGAAGAGATTTTAGAGGCCGTGTGTGGCAACAGGAAGTTTCTGTGTGTTTGCTGATCTTACATGTGGAAAACAACACGTGATGTTTGTGAAGTTCTACAATGATCATTGTTCTCACAGCATTTTGAGTGGGAACAGTTCAAACTGGGAGTAGTGGGAGTTATTTACTGATTGAAACAAGCTGAATGTTTCTGTGACGATGAAGATCAGCAGCTCAGCTGATCAATGAACTGACATCTATCAGTCGTTTCATGAGATGAAGTCATCAGCAGACATTTGTTCTGACTGTGTGATGAATGTCAGAACGTCAGGGCTCTGCTTTAGTCACTGCTTGATGATCATTGGCTCATTGTTGAATCCAGGGCCCAGTCTGACCTCTGACCTTTGCTGCAGGTCTTCTGTGTTATCTCCACTTTCATGTCTGATCTTCTGCTGTATCGTCCAAAATAAACATCTGGATCATTTCCAACACTTCAGCAGATCTTTAGTTTGGGCAGTGCAGCACAGAATAACACATATTGTACTATACTGCCCACTTCCTGATCTTATTGGATCTGTGTGTGAGGTTGGTGAAGGAAACACATGTTTACTGAGTGAGTCGCTGCCATTAGGAACTAGTTTTTATATCACAGCCTGGAAATCACACAGGACCATTTCTGCAAGTGAAAAGTCGTCATTGGAGGAAAATGATTGTGTAGTTTGTGCGACTGAAGAATTGTCCCAACTACATGTGCTGCTGACCCTTGACCTTTTCTTTAGGTGCACAGAGGAGTCTGTGGGAACATCCAGAACTGAGGCATCTTGTGTACAAACGTGTTCAGACCAGATGTCAAATGATGTCAGATGTCATCCGTGAATGGATGCAACTGTGGATCGTTCCAATAAAATGAGGCAGTTTTGTAAGTACAAGCCCACTACAACCCATCATCAACATTTTAAATTACATTATACATCTTCACTGATATAAAGCACCACTATTTTAACCTGATTCACTTTTTCCACCCTAACAGTTCATTCCTCAAATCAAACAAGATATTTGACCCTAAAAAAATGCATCAACAAATAATTTTGTAATAAAATATTTATTCTTCAACTTTTACAAGTGAAATCAAACAAGTGTGTTTAAGAGTGAAACCAGAGTGGAAGCTGCTCATATAGAGTCCAACCCAGGCTAAAGTAAGCTGAGTAGAGCAGCACCATCAAAGTGTCGGCTCTCTGAACACGGTGCAAGATCGCCATCTGCAGGACAAAACTAGTTTTTCTCGCCCTCCTCGTCAACATCAAGATGATGTCATCGTACAGCAACTGATTCCCTGTCCGTCTGGAACAAAGCATTTACATTAAAAAGACATTTACAGAAAATACAAACACCAACAACACATCTCATCATCACATGATATTTTATTATTTATTATATTATATATTTTTATTGTACCATCAACATCAACAAACACCAGCATATTTTCTTTGAGATTGAGTAGAGTGAACCTTTCCCTTGGTTCACTTCCTGCTCGCAGCATCAGCTGACCTCTGACTTCCTGGTTAAGGTCTCTCAGCGTTGACTGGAATATCAAATCGGACTCACACCATGTTCTTGTAATGTGGTCATGTCTGTCAGCTGTTTGAAGAGCATCTCTGGCCTAAACACAATAGGAAGAACAACAACACGGCAAAAAAAACCAACACATTTCCATATTAGATGAAGGGCACCGTAACTGGAAATGGTAACATTCATCTGATGCTGCTTTGGATTTATCTTCTGTTTTAGATCAACTTTGATCACTTCGACCCATCTTAAGTCCGTTTGTTCTAACTTCTCACTAACATCTCGTATGATTTCAGATCCCTGCTGTTCCCCAGCTGCCCTGTAGGTGGCCTCAGTGTGTCTCACACCATTTACAGATGATTACAGGTCGTTTACAGTTCAAACAGGTCCAACATAAGAAATATGCAGAAAATATCCTGCTATAACAGTTTGGGTCAAAGTGCAGATGTTCCAGATGTTCTGAGTCTGTCTGTGTTTCATGTTAACATGTAGATGTTGGACCAAAGTGAAGCTTTTTGATGTGACAGCAGGAATGTGAAGTGTAACTCTGAGCTGTAGGAAATGAAACTAAACGCACTTTTTCTCCTTTATTTATAGGAAAGTGTAGGAGAGCAACAGATGAACAAGCGTTACTGTAACAGGAAACATCAGAGGACCTTTATGTTCATCATCATCACTGTTTCCTTGTTCTGTCACAAACACACACTTCCTGCTCTCTCTCTGATGGATCTGATTGGCTGTTTCATTCACAGGAGGTCAGGGCGTCACACAAACAGCTTTAACTGCACAACGACACACTTTAAATCATCTGCAGACAAACCTGTGTGTTTGATTTATGAAGAAATAATAAAGACGTGTGTACAGCTGTCCATGAAGCAGCTTCTCACACAAACTCTGACACTTCAGCCACTTTAATTCCTGCAAATCTGCGTAATAAAGAGCTGTGACTGCTATGAGCTGCTGATGATGACTGCATGAAGCTCTCAGCTGAAGCTTCTTTCATTTATTTTAATGTTAATGTCGCCTTTTTAAGTCTGTGTGAGGATTTTAATGACACACATTAAAGGAGCTTCTTTGATTAGAACCAAATTCATGTTGATTTTCAGCCTGAAATGATAAAAACTTTAATAATTCTGTTTATAATCATCAACCTGGAGACTAATGAAAAGTATAATAGTGAAAAAAAGCCTTTATTATTTGAGTAATGCCTGAATCTGCTCAGAGACGGAGACAACACAGAGGTGTTGATGACAGTTTGACATTAACTGAATTAAAAACAAAGTGCTCTTATTGTGAAAATCAGCCTCCTACTTCTTAAAATCGTTTTTATGGATTTTTTAACGTCACAGTGAAACATTGAGGCATTAATCTGACACAGTTTGATCAGCAGCTGTGTTTTCACTGACGTTTCACTTTGATTTGTTCAGACTGAGCAGAGAGGATCGGTTCTCTGTGTGCGCACTGCTGAGAAACACAAGCTCATTTCTGCTGTTTCATGAAAAGTGTTATGGAGGAACAAGAAGTTCAGCCTCTAAACTCTCAGCGTGAGGACTGAGTGAAGAGTTTCAGAGCAGAGAGTTTTGGCTCACAGCTTTTAGCGTCTACACAAAGAGACGATTACGCACTTGATCTGAGAACATCTCCACCTCCTACAAACAAACTCTCCTACGAGCAGCTGTCACAACCACAACAGGCAGAAGACTGGATCCTGCTGCAGGTTAATGATTGATCTAAAGGCAGCTGACCTTTGAGCAGGAACTTGTGAGTCTTTTATTGTGTTTAATGCTCACAGTGCTGAAGCCTGCAGACACACCCACATCATATTATTTGTTCTCAGGGTTGTTCGGCGTGGTGGAGTGGGAACAGAAACTTTCTGCAGGTTAATTATTGATCAAACTAAAGTCATATTAAGGAGCTACTGGCACGGAGTCAGAGCAGAGCTCAGAAATCTGAAATATATCAAAGTATATTAAAGTTAGAGTTTAGAGAACACTGTTTGGTTAGCTGCCATTAACAACCAGAAGAGTCTGTTCAGTGACAGGTTGCTTCTCCCAAAGACAAGAACTAACAGACTTAAAAACTCCTTTGTCCCACACGCCATCAGACTGTTTAACTCCTCTCTGGAGGGGAGAGGGAGGGGAAACAGGAGGACAAAGGAGGGAACAACTAAGCTGTAGTGCCTCTTCACCTCACTGTACAATACCTTGTGCAATACTTTTGTAAATAGTCAACGGTGCAATAGACTCAATACTTGAAATGTGCAATTCACTTGTATTTTTATTTTTATTCCTATTTATTCTATTTATCCCCTTCGTATATTTTATTTATATTGTCTCTGTATTTATATATATGTGTGTGTGTATAACTCTGTAACTTCTGTCGGTGCTGTGCTTTTTTGGAAATCGAATTTCCCAGAGGAACCCACCCGAGGGATTAATAAAGTTCTATCTTATCTTATCTTATCTTATCAAAGGCAGATGACTCTCAATATCACAAGATCAGGTGAAATTTCAGACCAAGGGAAAATCACTGGGATTATCTGTGAAGAGGCAGAAAAGCATAGACCTCGTCTACCTTATAGACATTTTGAAAAGGTAAGAGTGAATCTGTCTTCATTCATCTACATGGAAACATAAAACCAAAAAACAAACCAATACAACAAAATCACACCCAGTAGGGCTGGGCGATATAAACAATAAACGACAGAATCGATTAAATTTGGTCAACGATAGAGATTTTGACTATACCGCTCTATCGCGACAGCGCATGTGATGATGTCATCAAACATCAAACTGTGCTAATGTTATGCTAACATAGCTGTGTCGCTAGCAATCACGTAGCACAACATTATATACCAGGTAGTCCAACTTCAGTAACCCTGCAAACGCCACTGCTGTTTAGTTTTCTGTCTTCATTTATGTTGGAAGTGGTAGCAGAGCTGTTTGAATTAGTTTCAAAAATCTCAGTCAGAACATGGTATGAAATGTTTAGGTGTAAACTAGCGCGCTAACTTCCTGTTAACTTCTAACTCCGTTAAATTTAATAAATTCTGTTTTCATGGATATTAAACTTAATTGTTACATCTGCTAAAGCAGCAATGCTGATGATTTTATTAAAGATGAAAGAATTTAGACCGTTTTTAACTCTCAGTGTTCGTTTGACTTTGGGACCTGAAGCTGTCGGAGTTTTGGACCCAGATTACTCCGTGAAGCTCCTCACCACGGCAGCCGTAATGCTCTGACGATCCATCAAGCAGTGCGGCTTACCAAAGTTGTGCTAAAACATTTTTAACAGATTTCTGCAGCCAAAATCGGTTCGAGGTCACGAAGCACAACCAGAATTCATACATAAGGCACACTCTTGATTTTTGAGAAAATTAAAGGATTGTAAGTCTGCCTTATAGTGTGGAAAATACGTTATACAGAAGAAAAGAATATATCGCGATATATATCGTTACCGCACATGCTTCAAATTATACCGCGATATGGATTTTAGGCCATATTGCCCAGCCCTAACTCCCAATTTATTTACAACATTTGAAACATACAGTGTAGCTCCGTCAAAACACTCCAAGGCCAAGTGAAAGTGCTGAGAGGGAAAAGATCATGATTAATGATTTATTTAAACTCATAACTGGGTGCAGCAGCTGAGCTTTGACCTGTGAGCTGCAGCTTAAGCTTCTTTTATGGTTCAGTGTTTAATGTGTAAACTGTTTATCACTGCAGAGACGCCTACAGGCTATCTACTGTTCAAAAGTGAATTGTTATACACAGTGCAGCAGCTGACCGTTGACCTGTGAGCTTCAGCCTCTTTGCTGGTGTGAAGTGTTTAATGTGACGCAGTCTGCAGACACAGACGACTGCTGACGGAGAAGAAGCAGAGGATTTTCTCTGTTTCTACACAGACCTGGTCCAGACAGCAGAGAGCTGCAGAGTGAAGACGTTCATTGGAAGAAGCTGAGTAAGTTCAACGTCCTCTTTGAATCCTGGATCAGGAAGTGAATATTTGGTGTTTAAACAAGGTTTCTGTCTTTGACTCAGCCTGCTGTCACTTTGTTTCAGAGAGAAAAGGAGATTTTAGATTAACTGGTGTTCCTGCTGCTCTAGCATTAAAGCACAGTATAGGTGACCACGCTGATGCCTGTTTATAATTTCACCAAAGCTAATAAACTGTTGGCTAAATTTTCTTGTTTTTAGATGTAAACAGAGGTGAGAGGAGGAGATAATAAGGATTAAATATTATGCTGAATAACTAAATTCTGCTAGTCTGTGACGTAACTCCCAGCAGCATCGCCTCATTTCTTTGACCTTTAACATGAGTTAGCTTAGCTAGCAGAGCAGCTATCTCTGCTGTCTGTCATGTGACCGAGTCAAGTGTGTGTAGTAGACTTGTTAGCATAGCTAGCAGGCTGACAGAGGCTAGCAAACTGTGTGAACACTTTGTAAGAGGTGAGCAGTAAAGAGAAGGGGCTCCTCCAAATGCTGATAATGCACTTAACCTGAATTTACTGCTTGTTACATTATATGTGATGTTCAGTCAAAAACAATTACTTAAATTAACATTATTATTAGTATTATTATTATTCATAACATGGCTCCCTACTGTAGTGGTTTGAACAACTGATCTGTGGTTATTGTGTCCCTGCAAATTCAACAATGCGCCTCAATGCAAAGCATCAAATAAACATTTTTATTATCAAGTCATTCGACCTACTGGTTGAATCACCGTAGCTCTGACAGTGAAGCACACTCATTTTTATTGGTAGTCACCTTGTGAGCAATGTTCCCTCTAAGCTGCGCACGTGCGCAATTCAACCTGCCAACACGGACGATGATGCAGTTCTACACTGCAATCATCGAGTCCATCCTCACCTCCTCCATCACCGTGTGGTACGCTGGAGCCACTATCAGGGACAAACAGAGACTGCAGCGTGTTGTGCGCTCTGCTGAGAAGGTGATTGGCTGCAGACTCCCATCTCTGCAGGACCTGTACACCTCCAGGACATTGCGGCGTGCAGCTCGGATCTCAGCTGACCCTTCTCACCCTGGACACAGTCTGTTTGACCTGCTCCCCTCAGGCAGGAGGCTTCGGTCCATTCGCACCAGAACCTCTCGCCATAAGAACAGTTTCTTCCCCTCTGCTGTTGGACACATGAACAATAACCGTATGACTGTCCCCGCCACAAACACAGGACCCTACGCTGTGTTCACTGCATCATTCCATGTTTGGCACTGATCACCACCTGCACTCATGTATATATCTTTCTACGCAGCACTCTTAATTCTTATTCTCATGTATATATCTCATGTATATCTCATGCACATATCTTTCTACGTAGCACTTTTAATTCTTATTCCTACTTTTATTTTTTTCATGTCTATTTAAGCGCAATTTATGACAGTTTGTTTGCACTGAAGCACCGCAGCAATTTCCTAATGTTGTAAACCTGCTCAACATTTGGCAATAAACCCCATTCTGATTCTGATTCTGATTCTGAATTGCGCACTGTTGGCACGGTCTCTGCGCAGAGAAAATCTGTGTTGCGCACACAAAAAGAATTCTAACCTGAATTGAAATTAAAGTAAACCAATCAAAACATGGCATTTAGTTGTTAAGAAACGGAGTGACGGCGTGTTTGAGATGTGAGAGATTTGAGGCGTTTAGAGCAAATCTTGTGTAGTTAGTGTGTAGTTAGTGTGTAGTTAGTGTGTAGTGTAGTCAGTAGTGTTGTGTGTCAGGACAATGAGGCGACTGCAGAGTGTTACAGGTGTTACAGCAGTGACACATCTGCTGCTGTCAGGCCTGCAGGTATCAGGCTGTTGTTCTCCTTCATCTCATAGAGGACAGGAATTATTTTTTGGAGCGGCACAAATAATTTGTGTAGCATCAGATTTGATGCAGAACAGCTGATTGTTCTGTAAATAGTTTGAAATGTTTATTTTAAAAAAACACCTTGGCTGCATTTTTAGGTAAACAGCTGCAAAAAACTTTGTTTGTATAACTCAGTTACTTTTTTGAAGAAGTAACTATATAATTAACTGCCCAACTGTCAGGGGTTTTGACATTTATTTTCACAAGTAAGAGAAAATAAGACACTTGCAGACCAAATCAGAGAGTTTTAAGACATGCGCATGGGTGTGTGCCTCTCAGCAAAATCACACACACAGAATGCATGTCTTGTTCCTTTATTTATAGGGTAAGAAACTGATTACATAGTACTTCCTCTTTTCAGTTACAGGAGGAGAGTTCAGGCATTATCTCAACCTGTCTGACCTTTCAGACTGGGGTAAAGAATACAGAAGTTTATCATGCTTATCTGACATCACAGATACTAAAAAAGAATACATTGCGTTTGTGTTAACAAATAGACTCAGTTACGTGAAAATATATGAACACTAGAAAATAAAACACACTTGATTATATTGTATTTGAATATAAAGCACATTTGATTATACTTGATCATATTGCATAATAAAAATCCTCTATCACCAACATTGGTCATTATTTACTGTATGTTGCAGACAGAGTTACAGACTCTCTCCCAGACCACAGACTCATAATACAAGTCAGAGCTTTATAAAAAAAAAAGAAAGTTGTGTTTTCAAAATTGGAGTTCAAGTTTTTTTTTTCCTTCCAATAGTGTTAACATACTACACACGTCATGAACAAGATTTTTTTAAATTTTCATTGTAAGTGGGCTAAAGCAGTTAATTAAAAGTAGTCCATCAACTGAAAGGTTTAAAATGTTCACACGTGTTGGACTGACTGAAGCTTCCAGTCACAGTGACTCAGTGTGTGTCAGTGAATGCATCGTGTGTGCTTCAGGCTCCACCTAGTGGAGTGATAGCAGAGCAGCTGATGAATTTGAAGAGTGTGGCCTTTTTGCACACAGCCTGTAAATGTCAACAACAAAAGGAGTGTGTAAAACATGTATATTGTAGTGATGCAGTGTACTGTGTATATTTATACTGGCAGTATGGAACATGATTATTTGGAAATGCCTAAAATGGAAATGATCATATACTGTGAGGTGAGGTGTGGACAGTGGTTGTGCTTTTGTAACATTGAGGCAAGGAAAGTGATTAGTGTTTAGGGGACACATCATTGGTTTTTGTTAAAAAGAAACAGTTTCTCCACTGTGGCAGGTCGTAGGCGATTTTTTTTTTCTAAACTGTCTCTAACTCTCACTAACCGCAACTCTCCATCAAACGCCCACATTTTGTCTGAGGGGTTTATATCGCTGTCATAGCTCGCGGCAAAGTTCGAACCGCTTCCTGAACCAGTCACGTGGTACAGCCGGGCAGCGAGGCTTCGGACGTCATCATTTTCAGCTCCTCCCATAAATGAAGCAAGCCTCGATACGCGCTTCGCGGAAACGCCCCCTCCATTACTCGACACACGCTTCGAAGCCTCGATACAGAACGTCACATCACTAGTTAAAGCTGAGTAAACACTGACCCCAGACCAGCACCGTGATAAAGTGAGCTGCTGCTGCTGAACTTGAACAGGTAACAAAGTGATGAGCAGTCAGGCTGCAGGTTTCTACCTGTTCATGTTTCTACAGTAGAATCACTTTGAAGTGTCTTTGTGCTGTTTCATCTTTGATTTGTGTTCATAAACACTCAGAGAAACATCACGTGACCTCATCAGGATCTGTGTTGGTGTGTGGGGCTGTACCTCAGCTTTATGTTGTTACATGCTCATTTGTTCATTTTAACATCAAAGTAATGTTATGAGGAGTAATGAAGTAACGTACTCCATTACTTTTAATCAAAGTGTTCTGTGTAATATGTGTAATAATGACTGTTTTGAGTAATGACCAACACTGATCACAACAAAGAGGAAATGCCTCCAACATGCACAAACATTTGAGCCACAACATGCAGTTAATGTGCACAAATGTCTTTGATATGCTGCTCAGTGATGGTGGTGACTGTCAGAGCAGAGCTACTGAGAATCAATAAGTAATATCAATGATGGGATCAGAATCACTAAATTCTTCTCATCCCTGTCAGTATCATACATGTGCTGTATAATGTGATAAATGTAGAGGTGCTGGCTGTTCTCTCACTCTGCTGTTTAGCTGTAAAGGACGCCTCCCTGCCTTTGTCTCATTCATGACCTTTAATAGTCTCTTCTAACATGCAGAGATCTGTATGATCTGTTTCATAGAGTCTAACCAGCCTGTACAGGTAACAACAACAGTCACTGCATCACTGACACACAAACGTCATCTCTGTCAATAACAACATTCATACATGGAATAAAAACACATCAGTGGATCATTGCTGGAGCTAATGTTTGTGCTCCTGGTGCAAAGGCTCTCAGTTTCCTCCTTGAAATAAGTGTTTACATTGTTGTTATATTGTTGGCCCACCATTGATCATGTGACTCATCACATGATCAATGGTGAGCGTCTCTTTTCCTCTCAGGTTTAAATATCTGGGACTCTCCACCGTTTGGTTTTACAGCTGAAGAAGCTTCTCGGATGAAACGTCTTCCAGAAACTTAAAGACGTCTCTTTTCTCTCCAAGCTCCTTAGATCACATGACCTGGATGACTGAACCTACAGACACATTGACCTGGTTTCTAGGTAGAGCTGGGCGATAGAACGATAACGATATGTATCGCGATATAACTTTTTCTCGATAGAAAAATTAAACTATTGCGATAGACCTCGCCGCTCTTGTCCTCTTAAAAAAAAAAAAAAAAAAAAAGGTCAGCCAATCCAAACTAAGTAGCCGCACGTGTGTTTGTTTGGGAAGCAGCCAGCGGGTAATGGAGGAAATGAGTGTGCCGACTAGAAAAATCAACCGAGCGTGACCGAAGAGAAAACAGATGATGGTTCCAATACCGGAGAGATTGTCGAACGGAAGAGCCATAGAAGTTCCGTAGTGTGAAGGTATTTCGGCTATTTCAGGTCTGACAAAAAACAGTAGCGTGCACTGTAAATGTGCCGAAAGCAAGTCTGGAAATACAATAAACTGGTGCATGCGTCACACTGTGCGCCACGTTATTGTTTCGGTGAAATGAATTTCTACAATACTGTTAATTCTACTCTCTGCAGTGTTTAAATGCTTACATATACACACAGTTACTGTCCCTCCACACATACGACTCGGTTCTGCTTCTATGCCCCAGCTTTGTTTACTTTTTCCCACCGAGGCTTCTAGACTTCTGATTGGCCAACATTTCTGCACGGTTAGGAATCTAGCGCCACCTGCTGCTTTGGCATGTTCATAGCAGCGTTTTCCTTCATTTCTGCCTTTATGTGTGGACGGGATTATTTTTTAAAACGAGAACGGAAAATCTCCGTTTTCAAAAACACCCGTGTACGTGTGGACGTAGCCTCAGTCTCTGACTGGAAGCGCTAATTCGTCATTCGGCTTTTGTCAGACTAAAGTAACTGTTAAAACTGTTTGAAAAGCTCAGCTATACAACAAGGAGAGATTGAGAATTTCCTTTTAGTTCTCAGTTTATTTGATATTGACAAAAGTTAGTCAGTTTTGTCTGTTCTTCTGTAAAACAAACTAAGATTTATTTTTAGAATTAATATTTTGTTTCTAAGTGGAATTGACAATTTAGTCTGTTTCGTTTGTTCTATTTTGAAACTTAAACGCTTTAGCGGCTGCCTTTTCTGTAGTTTGCAATATTTGCCTTTATTTATCTGAAAAAGTCTCATGTTCCTTAAGTACATCTACCCTGTTGAACTTATTATGGGAAATAAATATTTAAATAAAAACAAGCTGCTGATTATTTCACATTTTACTTGTGAGCAACGGCACATTTAAATCTTACAAATATAGTTATTTGGCTTATATCGTGATAGATATCGTTATCGCCTGAAATGAAAAAAACATATCGTGATATGAAAAAATCTCATATCGCCCAGCTCTACTTTAAAGGTGATCGTTTAGGACTTCAGCAATAATACAGACAGCAATGTAGTTAGCAGTAAAACAGCTTTATTGGGAATTAACTTAAAAAACAAACAAACATCTGTCTCCTATTTTCTGTCACACAGGAAAGAAGCATCAATATCTGATGAGAAGACTTATTTATTTCTTTTTGGGGTTTTTTCAACAGGAGAAGAATATCTAACAAGTTGATTTGTTCACATCTTAATTTTTAAGTGACATGTGCATTTTGAGTTTATACACTCTTTATATAAGGCGACAGTTTCCTTTTGCAGTATTTTTGTGTGGAGTGTTTTTCTATTTCTTAACAAAAAGGGAACAAAGGTGTTTAAGTTCACCTAGGATGATTTGTCTTAACTTTCACATGGTCTTACTGAGGTGATGTGAATTGAAACATGCATTTTTTTTTGGCGGTGAGGGAGGAATGTGCTGGAAAAGTTTGAAAAGGGACCTTGAAAGTGCTTAAGAAGTGCTTGAATTTGACCCTGAAAAAGGCATATGAACCCTGATCATTATCATTAGCCTGTGTAAGTCCTGAGTGTCCTCCAGTTCAGTGTCTTTGTCAGTCCCACATGTGTCGTTTCTGTTCAGCTGGTCTTCCAGTCAGTCATCCATCTCAGGCTCTGTCATTCTGTCATAAACACCAGCCTTCACCACCTGTGAGGCCTGCGTTTGGGTCCTCTCTTCTCCACATCCACACTGCGATGCTGTGACATATACAGTACATAAAATCAAAATTCACGTTTTATGCAACTAAAGTGTTTCATTATGTAGGCTACAGAACATAATTCAGTTATAGACGATATATGAAACATGTATACTTACTGCATTTGAATCATTTAAACCATATGTGATATAAACACCTGCACGTGTGTTTGAAAAAACAAACGCTTTGATTTTGACACCCCAAGAAAATCTTCCTAGATCTGCACGTGTTCAGAGTAAGAGCAGAATAAACAGCAGCAGAAGCTGATTGATGAACAGCTGAATGACATATCAGCTGTAGCTGCAGCATCTGCACAGAGTTTGATTGGCTAACGCTGATTTGTTTGTTTTTTTAAACAGGACAGCAGAGAGAGAGAGGAGATGGAGAGTGCAGCAGAGACAGTGAAGAAGAGGTGAGCATCTGACAGAGCAGAGCCAGTTTAAAGGAGCCTCACAAGCTCACACATGACAGCTTCATCAACATGGAGCTCTGAGTGTTTATTAAAGGATCATTGGACGCTCTGACACAGCTGACTGCAGCCTTTAGCTGTGAGCACACAGTGTCTCCATGAGCCTACAGATCGTGGACTTCTTTGAGAAACTTAAAGAAGACGCTTTTCTTTCCTTAGATTGAACTTAAACAAAGGATTTGAGGAGCAGAAAAGTTTTTAAAGAGAAATTAAACATATTAATAAATATTCTGTTTATTTTACGTTATTTAGGTGTTTAGGTTATTTTTCTGTTTTCTGTCACACGTCTGCTCTCGAGTCGTTATCAACAGTGTATCAATGCATTCCTGTGGGTGGAGACAGAAACACACACCCAAAAAGAGCTCAGAGCAAGAATAAAAGAGGAGGAGACAGGATCAGAGTGGGACAGTGGAGCTTGTTGTTGGTGTCTCTGTGTGAAGAAACTGTAAGTTTGCTTTGTTTCCTCCTTTAACAGTTTGTTTGTTTCTGTGATGTTTGGACCTGATGTCCTCCATCACACCGACACTCTCTCTCCCCTCTGTTCCATATGTGACAGAGGGGAGAGAGTCTCTCACTCAGAGAACCAAGGTTACAATGTAACCACACGTTCCGCTCTTGTGTTTGAATCCTCATGATTATAGATTATTGATTGGCTGGAATCAAACAGTTTGAAGAACATTTATTCGTGTGGCAGTTTCAGCTGCTGCTCACAAATCTGATAACAGGAACAAGTTAGTTCCACGAGGAAGACGTTCGTCTGGGCGCGTTGGCCTCGTCGGTCATGTGACCGTGTTACTGTTCGGGCTCAAACTGATACGAGTGGTTTAGCAGGTGTGACAGGACGATGCTGCACAGCCTCATTGTTCAGGTGTGAGTCAGACTCTGAGTCTTTATACAGTCCTGTTTAACAACATGTTGTTCCTGTTGATGTGTCACAGAGATCAGCTGTGCTAAACTCTGCTGCGTGCAGCTACTAGTTTCTCTAGTTTGGTGATGGAAACGTCGATGAGACTGTTTCCATCACCAAACATCACGAGGAACACCTCTGAGTCTGATTCTGACTCTGTGCATAAAACCACAAATATCCCTTCATGTCTGTTCATCTGATTCTGTAATGTGAGAAACTTTGATGTCTGAATTTTGTTCTATCATTAAAGGATGTTGGCTGCTGTGTTTGCACATGCTCAGTGTGACAGGATGTTGGCTGCTCTGTTTGCACATGCTCAGTGTGACAGGATGTTGGCTGCTGTGCTTGCACATGCTCAGTTTGACAGGATGTTGGCTGCTCTGTTTGCACATGCTCAGTGTGACAGGATGTTGGCTGCTGTGTTTGCACATGCTCAGTGTGACAGGATGTTGGCTGCTGTGTTTGCACATGCTCAGTGTGACAGGATGTTGGCTGCTGTGTTTGCACATGCTCAGTGTGACAGGATGTTGGCTGCTGTGAAAGCTGAATGCTCTGTGGTTAGAAGTGATGTCACACATTAGGATAACTGTGCTCGCTCTCTGTCAGAGTAACAGAGAGCGAGCAATTTGACCACATGACCCTCAGTACACAGCATGATGTGCGCTGTAAACAGGAAGTAGAGGAGCAGGACTGAGGTAAACCTCTGAGGGATCAAACTGAGACTGAGCTCCAGATGTTTCCACATGTTTCTGCTCTGCGTGTGTTTGATGATTATTTCAGGTATAGATGATGGAATATGGCCAGTCTGATGTCAGCCTGCTTCTCTGACAGCTCCTCACCTCTCTGTGCTGCCCCCTGCTGGCTCTGATCATTACTGACTGAGTCCTTGCTGCCACTTTATTAGGTACAGCTTGCTAACACAGGCTCAGACCTGCTTTGCCTTCAGAGCTGAGCCTTAAATCTTCATGGCTCAGATTCAGCGAAGTGCTGGAAACATCCCTCAGAGTCATGTGATCAGTGACGTCTGCTTTCAGCACTGACAGATAGAAAAGTGCATCCACATAAACAGGATATATAATAATAATAATCAAATGCTGATTTTTTTTCAGCCCTTTGTCTGAATGCTAATCCAGATGTGTGTGTTTGTAATGACAGTAAATAAATGTCAGACTTACAGCTCCTGCTTTACTGCATTAAAGTGATCAGATGAGTTCAGCACTTTGACATGGATGGTAGTGAAAGCAGGAAATGACAAATGTAGCACAGCAGCAGCGTTTAACAGAAACTCTGGGATGAACATCATTCATAGAACAGCTTCCAGCTTCTTTTGCTCGGCTACAGTTTGGATGGATTTGCATTTAAAGATGCAACAAGACTAAAATGGTTAGGGTCAGGAGGTCAAAGGTCAGAGCTCCTGTGGGTCTGAGGGCGGCCTCACGCTGGAGAAGGATGAAGGAGTCTGACCTGAGCCAGTGTTTGACATGAACACATCAGCACTGCTGTCAGTGAGCCTAACGACAGCCGTTAGCATCATTTCAGTGTTTCAGTCATAAAAACACTTCCTGTCTCTGTGGTGGTTACAGTGACATCATGCAGTTTGTGCTTTGACCTCCAGAGGGCGACAAATCAGCACAGACAGAGAGCTCCATTCAAACTTTGCTGCCATCAGGAATAATTCTTCAAATATAATCATCAGTGTTTGAGCAGTTATGATATCAGGGACAATCTAGACATGTGTGACAATACTGAACATGTCACATGACACACCTCAAACATCATGTGATCCACTCTCAGTCTGCACTTTCATTCATGACTTCAACAGGTTGAAATGAGCTTTGAAGAAACATTCAGTGAAATAAATCTTTCATGGATTCATGTGAGCAGCAGATGAACTTTGTACCAACAACATCTTCAATAACAGAGTCTGAATGAAGCTCAGGTGTTGATGCTGCTCACTGATTGGCCGCTTGCTTTCAGCTCTGCTCTCAGTCTTTACTGCACAGGTGAAGGTAGAAAGTGTGACTGGATCTATAGACTGGAAACAGAGAAACATGCTGAACATTTGAAGCTTTGCAGCAGAAATGTTCATGTTACAAATACAGCAGAGCTGATCTGGGATCAGTGTGTTCACACCTGCAGCTACAACAAGGTTTCATGTCTCCACACGTCAGCATGTGAACTTTACTCTGACTCAGTCTGAGCAGTCAGACGGCATATTTTTAAAGTTAACACATCAGCACACACAGAGCTGAGCCCCTCCCACCTGTGCTGAGTTTCAGGTGGAGTCCCGCCTCCTTCCAGGAAGCAGCTCACCTGTGTGTCCGTGTTTAGTGTCCAGGTGTGGAGTGGAGCTTGTTGTTGGTGTGTGAAGAAACTGTAAGTTTGCTTTGTTTCCTCCTTTAACAGTTTGTCTTTAGGAACTTTACTGTTTGTTCAGCTCGTGTTTGATTTCTTCACACAACAAACTGTGTGTGTTTGTATTTCCGGTCTCTCCATTAAAGTCAGTGTGTAATGTTTCCTGGCTAACATCAGCTGTGTGCAGCTTAGTTCAGCACAAATCTGCCGCTCCATAGTTCACGGTAACGGACTCACAGCTGGACCAACGAGGCCGAGTGTGTCCGCCACTCTGAGCTACGTTCGTGTTTGTGTACTTGTAGTTTGTACTTTGAGTTCAGTCAGAGCCCACAGAGGACGCAGCGTACGTGATGACGTCACAGCCCTTTACCTCCTTTACTGTCACTGTGATTAATATTTACACACGAGACACCTGCAGAGCTCTGACGCTGAGCTAGCACACAGCATGCTAACACTAAGCTAACGCTAGGCTAGCCAAGAACCCAGAGTGAGGTTAAAGCTGAGTAAACACTGACCCCAGACCAGCACCGTGATAAAGTGAGCTGCTGCTGCTGAACTTGAACAGGTAACAAAGTGATGAGCAGTCAGGCTGCAGGTTTCTACCTGTTCATGTTTCTACAGTAGAATCACTTTGAAGTGTCTTTGTGCTGTTTCATCTTTGATTTGTGTTCATAAACTAGAGCTGGGCGATAGAACGATAACGATATGTATCGCGATATAACTTTTACTCGATAGAGAAATTAAGCTATCGCGATAGACCTCGCCGCTCTTGTCCTCAAAAAAAAAAAAAAAAAAAGGTCAGCCAATCCAAATTAAGTAGCGCAGAGCTGAACCAATCACAGCCGCAGTGTCACGTCGCGTGACTTGTTACCGTATAGCACAAGTGCCAAGCCACACGTGTGTTTGTTTGGGAAGCAGCCAGCGGGTAATGGAGGAAATGAGTGTGCCGACTAGAAAAATCAACTGAGCGTGACCGAAGAAAAAACAGATGATGGTTCCAATGCCGGAGAGATTGTCGAACGGAAGAGCCATAGAAGTTCCGTATTGTGAAGGTATTTCGGCTGTTTCAAGTCTGACAAAAAACAGTAGCGTTCACTGTAAATGTGCCGAAAGCAAGTCTGGAAATACAATAAACTGGTGCATGCGTCACACTGTGCGCCACGTTATTGTTTCGGTGAAATGAATTTCTACAATACTGTTAATTCTACTCTCTGCAGTGTTTAAATGCTTACATATACACACAGTTACTGTCCCTCCACACATACGACTCGGTTCTGCTTCTATGCCCCAGCTTTGTTTACTTTTTCCCACCGAGGCTTCTAGACTTCTGATTGGCCAACATTTCTGCACGGTTAGGAATCTAGCGCCACCTGCTGCTTTGGCATGTTCATAGCAGCGTTTTCCTTCATTTCTGCCTTTATGTGTGGACGGGATTATTTTTTAAAACGAAAACGGAAAATCTCCGTTTTCAAAAATACCCGTGTACGTGTGGACGTAGCCTCAGTCTCTGACTGGAAGCGCTAATTCGTCATTCGGCTTTTGTCAGACTAAAGTAACTGTTAAAACTGTTTGAAAAGCTAAGCTATACAACAAGGAGAGATTGAGAATTTCCTTTTAGTTCTCAGTTTATTTGATATTGACAAAAGTTAGTCAGTTTTGTCTGTTCTTCTGTAAAACAAGCTAAGATTTATTTTTAGAATTAATATTTTGTTTCTAAGTGGAATTGACAATTTAGTCTGTTTTGTTTGTTCTGTTTTGAAACTTAAACGCTTTAGCGGCTGCCTTTTGTGTAGTTTGCAATATTTGCCTTTATTTATCTGAAAAAGTCTCATGTTCCTTAAGTACATCTACCCTGTTGAACTTATTATGGGAAATAAATATTTAAATAAAAACAAGCTGCTGATTATTTCACATTTTACTTGTGAGCAACGGCACATTTAAATCTTACAAATATAGTTATTTGGCTTATATCGTGATAGATATCGTTATCGCCTGAAATGAAAAAAACATATCGTGATATGAAAAAATCTCATATCGCCCAGCTCTACTTTAAAGGTGATCGTTTAGGACTTCAGCAATAATACAGACAGCAATGTAGTTAGCAGTAAAACAGCTTTATTGGGAATTAACTTAAAAAACAAACAAACATCTGTCTCCTATTTTCTGTCACACAGGAAAGAAGCATCAATATCTGATGAGAAGACTTATTTATTTCTTTTTGGGGGTTTTTTCAACAGGAGAAGAATATCTAACAAGTTGATTTGTTCACATCTTAATTTTTAAGTGACATGTGCATTTTGAGTTTATACACTCTTTATATAAGGCGACAGTTTCCTTTTGCAGTATTTTTGTGTGGAGTGTTTTTCTATTTCTTAACAAAAAGGGAACAAAGGTGTTTAAGTTCACCTAGGATGATTTGTCTTAACTTTCACATGGTCTTACTGAGGTGATGTGAATTGAAACATGCATTTTTTTTTGGCAGTGAGGGAGGGATGTGCTGGAAAAGTTTGAAAAGGGACCTTGAAAGTGCTTAAGAAGTGCTTGAATTTGACCCTGAAAAAGGCGTATGAACCCTGATCATTATCATTAGCCTGTGTAAGTCCTGAGTGTCCTCCAGTTCAGTGTCTTGGTCAGTCCCACATGTGTCGTTTCTGTTCAGCTGGTCTTCCAGTCAGTCATCCATCTCAGACTCTGTCATTCTGTCATAAACACCAGCCTTCACCACCTGTGAGTCCTGCGTTTGGGTCCTCTCTTCTCCACATCCACACTGCGATGCTGTGACATATACAGTACATAAAATCAAAATTCACGTTTTATGCAACTAAAGTGTTTCATTATGTAGGCTACAGAACATAATTCAGTTATAGACGATATATGAAACATGTATACTTACTGCATTTGAATCATTTAAACCATATGTGATATAAACACCTGCACGTGTGTTTGAAAAAACAAACGCTTTGATTTTGACACCCCAAGAAAATCTTCCTAGATCTGCACCTGTTCAGAGTAAGAGCTGAATAAACAGCAGCAGAAGCTGATTGATGAACAGCTGAATGACATATCAGCTGTAGCTGCAGCATCTGCACAGAGTTTGATTGGCTAACGCTGATTTGTTTGTTTTTTTAAACAGGACAGCAGAGAGAGAGAGGAGGAGATGAAGAGTGCAGCAGATTGATGAGACAGTGAAGAAGAGGTGAGCATCTGACAGAGCAGAGCCAGTTTAAAGGAGCCTCACAAGCTCACACATGACAGCTTCATCAACATGGAGCTCTGAGTGTTTATTAAAGGATCCTTGGACGCTCTGACACAGCTGACTGCAGCCTTTAGCTGTGAGCACACAGTGTCTCACATTTACATTCACTTCCCTGTCAAACTCAGTAACTTTAAACAGCTGCTGTTATCAGGTGAAGATAGCAAAGCTTTCAGGGCTGAGCCCCAGTGTTTCAGGATAATGGCCCCAGAGACCACAGTCACATATGTGGGGAAGGATTTTAAGTTTAAAACTTCCTTTAAGCACTAACAGCAGAGACGCACAAAGTCGCAGACAGGGAACAAAGTATTTTAGGTTTGTATTGTCAGATTATTTAATCATTATACTGAACAAATATGTGAAAAAGTAAAAACCTCTATTATGATGAGGTTATCACTACATTCACATGTCGTCGATGTGTTCTTTCACACAGATCAGTTTCAGTGTGTGTGGCCCGTACACTAAACCATGACACAAATTCATATGATGTGACACCCAGACTGTGTTCACTGTTTCTTTTGGTAAAATCATCTTCTCGTGTTTTTATAGAAAGATGATGGAAGAACCTAAAGAACAGCCAGCCAAAGCAGCTCCATCAGCAGGTAGGAGATCAGTGCTTTGTATGATGAGACGTATGGATGTATAGACTTCAGGCAGATTCTTTTTTGTAACTGTGACAAGTACATAAAATTCACGAGTTGTAACCTGTCCTAATCTTTGCCTTAATCTTTCTGTGGGACATTAATATAACATGAGAACTTCCAGTCTAAGGAGTTTGGCAGAGAAACAACTGGACTTTTTTGTACTTTGAACCCACATATGAGGTTAAAACGATGTCACCTTAAAATGAAACTGAAGAAATATTGAAACTGAAACAAATGTATTGAAAGTGAAATGATAGTGAAAAAACATAAATATAGAAATTTAAAGAAAAAACTCACTGTTCATGTGGTTTTCACACTTACATCGTTTTTTTCCACGTACAGTTATTTTTTCAGCTTCAATTAGTTGGCACTGCTTCGGCATCTGAGGGTGCGCTTGAGGGGCGGGGCTTCAGAGCCACATATATGAGCCACATATGTTTGCGCACATTATATTGCTGACCAGTGACTGTAGAAATCATGGACGACCTAATATCTGCAGCAGCCGCAGTCATGAAGAAACATGCGTATCTCTGAACGGCACATAGAGCGGGGACGCTGAGAGGAGGTCCAGCGTTTACCGACTGTTTCAAACTGACAGACTCAGGTGTTCTTCAGTGTCTGCCTGACAGAAGGACCTGAGAGCCGCCACAATATTTTTGGTAAGTGAAAGGTGTTTGTAAGCTAATCTGTAGCTAACATCCTTAGCTAGCTAGCTAAGATGGGCACTCGGCTATCGGCAAAACTTGTTTTGTAAAGTTTGTTTAGCTAACCCGTGCAGGTGAACGAAATGAGCAGAAACGCACCGGGCTGCTCAGTCAGTAACTAACCACAGTTACTGTACTTTTATTATGAGTATTACACTGTAAGGCAACAGGCTGCACTCTGCTGCAGCTCCTGTGCAGAGCTGATTATTCAATATGTGCAAACAGCAGCATGTTTTCACTCTTTTGCCACATCTGTAAGGATATTAACACATATTTTAAAAAAGGCTTGCACTTCAGTAACCCCTCATTAATCATTAATTACAGATTAAATAGCAAAGCCTAATATTTATGTACTCAAACCAAATACTTCTGCTTGGCAGCTTAAGTTAAAATGTGTGTTTCATTTTTCCTCGGATTACATTTTTAGCACTGACTCTGTGTATTGTTTTTACTAAGTTTGTTTCAAATATTCAGGTTAAATAAAACAGTCTGAATCATTCTTATTGAGGTAAGTTCACAAAGTTACATGTGCAGTACAGCTTACATCCTTTGAGAGGGAAAAAAGCATTAATATTTGTTATGATACCTCTGTATGTTGGTGACCACGGTGCAGCAGCAGACTGAACCAGGACTGAAACCTGCTCCGTCTGCTCATGTATGCAGATTCACATTCACAAAGCACCAACAACTCAAAGGTTAACATTATATTGGAAAATCTGTTGGTATATACGGCTTTAAGAAATAAACAGCTCGTATGTGAGCAGAGCTGAAGAACTAAAGAAATGTAAGAGAAGAACTTCAGATCCTGGGTGTGTGAGGACAGAAGGATCAGCTCTATTTCAGATTTGAGATAAACTTTATATTTCAGTTTGGGATGGTTCAGTTCTCTTTGTGATTACAGGAGCTGATTCAGACCTCAACACCACCCAGTGACAGCAGACAGATCATCCAACATGTTCACATGTTAACTGCAGAATGAACTGATGCAAACAGTACAAAGGTTAAAGCACCACATGTGCTGTAGTGAAAGCTGCAGCTGTTTTATGGATAAAAACAAAGTCAAAAGGATTAATCACCCCTGTATCATATGAATGTTGGGTTTTTCTCTGTATCTGTTATTGTACGATCTACTGTACAATATAAAGCACCTTCAGGCGACTGTTGTTGTGATTTGGAGCTATATGAATAAAATTGAATTAAATTGAAATGTAACTGTGTCACTATATATCAGCATTAACAGGACCTCAGCTTGGTGTTTCACAAAGCTGCTGATCTCAGACCTGCACAGCTTCCGTTTTAAACACTGAATGTACTCAGCTGCATGAAGAGCACGTTTGAGTTTCTCTGACACAATTAAATAAAAACTGATGAAGGTCAAAGGTCGTCACTTGTATGTCGAACTACAGACTTGTCATCTGGAATTCTTTCACAGTTTTTTATTTTTGCCAATAGTGTGTTATTTACCATAAAGTGATTCAGAGTCATTCATACCAGAGTAACCAGAGAGGATCATATATTTTTAAATATATAACTATCCACAGGACTGAATATAATATCTCTAAGTAAAAGTCCAGAGACTCTGAGGATTATCCAAGTATTTATAACATTACACAAAGCAAAGCTCAAAAAGCTGCTGGCCCTGATGCATTACAGGGCATGCTTGCCCCCCACACTGGATCCTCACCAATTTGTCTATCAAATCAATGGAGTACAGAGGATGCTGTATCCACAGCTCTTCACTGTGTACTCTCACACCTGGACAACAAGAGTACTCATGCAAAAATACTGTTAGTTGACTTCAGCTCAGCATTCAGTACAGTTCTTCCCTCCAAGCTGATCACCAAACGTGTGGATCTTGGACTCAACAACTCCATCTGTACCTGGATCATGGCTCATGGACTTTCTGACCAACAGACCTCAGCATGTTAGGTCAGGCCATAACAGCTCTACCACTGTCACACTCACACTGGCACTCCACAGGGCTGTGTGCTGAGCCCGTTCCTCTATGACTGCAGACCTTAGTATGCATCCAACTCCATCCTTGGACGGGTCTCCAGCTTCAAGTTCTTGGGGATCCACATCTCTGAGAATCTGTCCTGGTCAACTAACACCTCCAGCCTGGTCAAGAAGGCCCATCAGGGCCTCTTTTTCTTTAGGATACTGAAGAAGAATCAACTTCCACCGCTGTGTGATAGAGAGCATCCTGACCAACTGTGTCACAGTCTGGTGTGGGAACTGCTCTGCTGCTGACCGCAAGGCACTGCAGCGCCCAACACATCACAGGGATTCCACTTCCTGGCATTGAGGATGTCCGCAAGAAGAGATGTCTACGCCGAGTATGCATCATTCTCGGACTCCTCTCATACTGTCAATAAACTCTTCCAGCTCCTCCTCCCCTCCAGGAGGCGCTACAGGAGCCTTCAGACTAAAACCAGCAGGTTTAGGAACAGCTTCTTCCCCACAGCTGTCACCCTACTGAACTCAGTCCCCGCTGAGCCTTTCCATCCACACTCACCTAACCCTTCTACACTCCTCCTCCCAGTGACCATGATCCTTTCATTATCAACATTCACCACGTTGGTTACTGCTGTAGTTTTAGGACACTGACATGGTGTAGTCTCTGTTATAGTGCCTACACTGTTATAGTCTGTTCAGAGAGCTACGCTTCCACTACTGTAGATATTTTCATAGCACTCTGTAGATCTGTTTACCTCACAGTGCTTCATCTTTATATATGTATATTTGTTCATAGTATACCTGTATACCTGCCCGTCTGTATAGCAATACAGATCATCTGTGTATCGGTTACAATATTATTTTTCAGTTTCAATATTTTCTTCAGTTTCATTTTAAGCTGGCATAATTTTAACCCCACACATCCTAAAATTCAGTATTTGTTGATGAGATGATGAAGTGTTAATTCAACAAAGTTAGAATATTTTTCACATGATGTCGACTGAGAACCATGTTTATGTCTCTTTCTTGTTTCTGTAGAGGAGGAGCTTGCCAGGGTGCGGTCAGCCTTTGTCTGGAGGGTAACAACAGAAATCCTCACACAGCTGCTTGAGGCCCTCGTATGTGACACTGTCTTAAATGAGTTGGAGAAAGAATCGATACTGGAGAAGAACCGAGCCAGAGCAGATAAGGCACGCAGCTTCATCGACACAGTGAGGAAAAAAGGAGACAAAGCATGCAAGATAACAATCAAACATCTTCAGATCAAAGATCCTTCTCTTTCCTCTCAGCTACGTTTATACTCTGATCCATCTGCTCAACAAGGTGAGGTCATGTATCATATACCATGAATAAAAATGGTCACCTTGCAGTTTGTTGAGATGTGAAAGTGAAACCTCAGAATTCACTGTAAGAAAAAGGAGAGGGCAAGAACGTCATTCTACGACGAATGTTTGGATTTGTTACATGCCTGCAAATGTATTTTCTAAACTACATGGACATCATAAACCTGTGAAACTACTTAGATCTAATGTGAGCTGTATTTAATTAAACACAAGTGTTCTTTACTTTTAAAAACCATGCAAACTGATTGCCTTAAAGAAGAAAAGCATGAGTCATTTGACTTAAATGCCACATTTTTATATAATCAAGTTCAAGTTCAAATTTTATTCATCACCTGCAGTGTCAGGTTGCCCTGCAGTGGAATGAACCCGCCCCCCGACCATACACACACAACACAGACATCACATGGGGATACAAGTCAGAGAACGTTGCATTATAGAAAAAACACTGAAATCTACACTACAATGGGAAAGTACAAGGGGAAAAAAGAAACCTCTGATCATGCTGGGCTATAGAGGACAGCATGAGAACAGGAAACAAAAAAACTCCTCTGCACAGAAAGCACATAAATGTCCACAGTACAACATTATAGAGCACGTGACCAACAACAAGGTTGGTTAGGGGATAAGGAGTAATCCCAGGCAACACAGCAGCCATCCTGCCACTGCGCCGACTCTCCAGCGTGGGCCCAGACCCGCCTCGTGTTCCCAGGAGGCAACAAGCATCGAAGGCATTGGAAGGGGAGGGGGGATGTGTGAGTGCTTATCAGTGTAAATGTATGTGTGTGAGTGTCCATAGTTCAGCTGAGACAGTGTCCTCCGCCCTATCAGGCTAAGTAAACAGTCTACCAGCCAACCCAGGTGGCCTTGCATGGAATGGGAAGGAACAGACTCAACACAGTCGTTATCAGGGTGTTTTTGTTCAGCTCAGGCCTTGAGCCCACAGCTGGCGCCGAAGGGATAGCCGCATTATATGATTTGTGATTTTTCTTTTACAAACAACTCATGAGAATTTCAAGCTGTTTTTAACACTCCGACACCGACACTGGTCTCTCAATCTCCCGCTGGATAGCTGCGAGCCTCTCAATTATGTTATTTACCTTCAATTCTGTGGTCTTTTCAGGCTTTTGCTCACAGAGCAGATTCTGAGACTTCACGACCGCAGCCAACTGATCCGCGATATAATCCAGCTTCCGCCCCAAGGTGTTGTTCCGAGTGGATTCTTCCTTGATGTAATCCAATATACACTCAGAGGTGTTATTCTGAGCCTTCACTGCAGCCGTTAGCGCCTCCAAGCTCTTAACCTGCTGCATTCACTGAGCCCTTTCTGAGAAGCCGCACCTCGTCCCATCCTTTCAATCCCAGCGGGCAGCCTTGTGGGGGTTTGAACAGCCGGTTCCGCTTTCTTAATTCTCCGATAAACCAGGGCCAAGCCAGCTCCGATCAGCAAGAACCCTGTTATCATGGTTCCGAATAGGTAGATATCTTCAGCGTCCTCGATCGACAGTCCCGCCAGGCACACGATCCTCCATGTCTGCCACTCGTCCATCGTGTATCCGGCAGGGAAAGTCCCTCCAGGGCACTCGGGCTCTCCCGAGCCCAGACAACTCGACTGCCTTCGCCAAGAGCCAAACGAGAAGGAACATGTTTAGTGTGGCCAGAAAGGGTTTACATTATCTTTCGCCATTGTAATTTACGACAAGAATTAAATGTGAATTACTGAATCTCTCTCAGATGCTTATTTAAATAACATAGCAGTGTTGTTATTTTTGGTGACAAAGTTTGGAGAAGAGGCACAGAAAGCAGAAACCTGTTTAGCCTGCACATGTTGGCATCAGGTACATATGAAAAGCTGCAAAGCAATGCAGATGTGTAGGTTCCAAACATTTAATGTGGCTGTTTTCAGGAATTACATTTAGGAATTCCTGTAGCCCCTTTTTTCTGGTTTTCTGGTAGAATAAGTATATTAAAAACTAAAACGTATGATAGGCTCAACAAAGGACAAAGTACGTCAGATAGCTCCTTCAGACCAGATTTGTATTTTTCCTTCTTTTTTCCTTTTTTTGATTCAGATGCTCTTCAGAAGTGTCAGCCTAAACTTAAGTCTGTCTTGAAGAAGAAGTTCCAGTGTGTGTTTGAGGGCATCGCTAAAGCAGGAAAACCAACCCTTCTGAATCAGATCTACACAGAGCTCTACATCACAGAGGGAGGGACTGCAGAGGTCAATGATGAACATGAGGTCAGACAGATTGAAACAGCATCCAGGAAACCAGACGGACCAGAAACAACCATCAGACAAGAAGACATCTTTAAAGACACACCTGGAAGAGATGAACCAATCAGAACAGTGCTGACAAAGGGAGTGGCTGGCATTGGGAAAACAGTCTTAACACAGAAATACAGCCTGGACTGGGCTGAAGACAAAGCCAACCAGGACATCCAGTTCATATTTCCATTCACTTTCAGAGAGCTGAATGTGCTGAAAGAGGAAAAGTTCAGCTTGGTGGGACTTGTTCATCACTTCTTTACTGAAACCAAAGAAGCAGGAATCTGCAGCTTTGAAGACTTCCAGGTTGTGTTCATCTTTGATGGTCTGGATGAGTGTCGACTTCCTCTGGACTTCCACAAAACTACAATCCTAACTGACCCTAGAAAGTCCACCTCAGTGGATGTGCTGCTGATAAACCTCATCAGGGGGAAACTGCTTCCCTCTGCTCGCCTCTGGATAACCACACGACCTGCAGCAGCCAATCAGATCCCTCCTGACTGTGTCGGCATGGTGACAGAGGTCAGAGGGTTCACTGACCCACAGAAGGAGGAGTACTTCAGGAAGAGATTCAGAGATGAGGAGCAGGCCAGCAGGATCATCTCCCACATCAAGACATCTCGAAGCCTCCACATCATGTGCCACATCCCAGTCTTCTGCTGGATCACTACTACAGTTCTGGAGCGTGTCCTGAAAACCAGAGAGGGAGGACAGCTGCCCAAGACCCTGACTGAGATGTACATCCACTTCCTGGTGGTTCAGGCCAAAGTGAAGAAGGTCAAGTATGATGGAGGAGCTGAGACAGATGCACACTGGAGTTCAGAGAGCAGGAAGATGATTGAGTCTCTGGGAAAACTGGCTTTTGATCAGCTGCAGAAAGGAAACCTGATCTTCTATGAATCAGACCTGACAGAGTGTGGCATCGATATCAGAGCAGCCTCAGTGTACTCAGGAGTGTTCACACAGATCTTTAAAGAGGAAAGTGGACTGTACCAGGACAAGGTGTTCTGCTTCATCCATCTGAGTGTTCAGGAGTTTCTGGCTGCTCTTCATGTCCATCTGACCTTCATCAACTCTGGACTCAATCTGCTGGAAGAACAACAGACAACCTCCAAGAAGTCTGAAACAAGAGAATCTGCAGAGAAACACTTCTACCAGAATGCTGTGAACAAGGCCTTACAGAGTCCAAATGGACACCTGGACTTGTTCCTCCGCTTCCTCCTGGGTCTTTCCCTGCAGACCAATCAGACTCTCCTACGAGGTCTGCTGACACAGACAGGAAGTAGCTCACAGACCAATCAGGAAACAGTCCAGTACATCAAGGAGAAGCTCAGTGAGAATCTGTCTGCAGAGAAAAGCATCAATCTGTTCCACTGTCTGAATGAACTGAATGATCGTTCTCTAGTGGAGGAGATCCAACAGTCCCTGAGATCAGGAAGTCTCTCCACAGATGAACTGTCTCCTGCTCAGTGGTCAGCTCTGGTCTTCATCTTACTGTCATCAGAAGAAGATCTGGATGTGTTTGACCTGAAGAAATACTCTGCTTCAGAGAAGGCTCTTCTGAGGCTGCTGCCAGTGGTCAAAGCCTCCAACAAAGCTCTGTGAGTAAACATGAACTCATCGCTTCATTCTTAAAATCATGGGAAATAAATCAGAGGTTCTCAGTTCAAAGAACACTACCACTTTAGAAAAATTAAAAAATAGTCACTAAAATAGTCATGATACTTTAAATATTTCTCTCCAGCAGGACATGTCAGCATTTCTGAAATATTTTTGTCTTCAACTCGAATCAAAGCACAATCCAGATCCAGCCTATAAGAACATGAGCTCTGATCCTTCAGCCCCTCTGACAGGTTTATTATCCTCAAGTTGTTCACTTGTCTCCAACAACCAGGAGTCTAGCTCTGTTTTTTAAAGCAAATACTTGAGCTACCAGACTGCACCTACATCGTTTTCAGATGTTCTTATTTTAAGGTCTGGTTTGTGTCTCATCTTTATTGCAATCCCCCATGTCTCTCTGTTTTTCAAATATAAATCTGTTACCTCGGTGTGGCCAGAACAACATGGTGAACCCAAAATACAGACAAAGGTGAAGGAACTGAATATTACTAGACGTGAAGGCTTTATTTACACACAGGAACTTGACACTTGGAATTTTTTAACATGAACTGTGAACTATGGCGGAAGTCAAGCACTTGAAGCTGTGAGCATGAAGTGGGCTCTGTGGTAGGTTTCCGGAAATGGGTCTTGGTTGATGGTAATCTGAGTCACTGTAACAGAGGTAGAGCAGCATCAGAAAGATCACTGGTGGAGGTTACAGTAAGTGAACGAGGTTATCTTCAATGTCTTATTTGGGGTTTCTGTAGCTCAGGAGGTAAAGCTGGTCTGATCTGACCTACTGATCAGAAGGTTGGTGGTTCGATCCCTGGCTCCTCCAGTCTGCATGTCAAGTATCCTTGGGCAAGATACTAACCCCAACTTGCTCTCCGATGCATCCATCAGAGTATGAATGTGCGTGAATGTACTTAGAAAGCACTAAGTTCAGATAAAGTGTTTGTGAGAATGGGTGTGATTGGGTGGATGTGGCATGTTGTATAGAGCGCTTTGAGTACTCCGGGAGAGTAGAAAAACGCTATATAAGAATCAGTCCATTTACCATTTACTTGTCAGCAGTCGGAAAGCAACTTGGGGAAGGCAGGTGGTGAGGTCTGGGTGAGTACTTGTTAGCTTTGAATCCAGGCAAAGTGGTCCAGTAAGTCTAAGAGACGAAAGGCATTAATGTGGCTGTGAGTGAATCAAGAAGACCAGCATCCAGGAAAACGTGACTGAACTGCAAGGGTGAGTAGATGATCCGAGGATTAGGAGGTTAGCAGAGTTATTGGGAGTGCTGATGTTATATTCAGCCTAGTAGATTACTGTCAGGTGTGGACAGTGGACAGGCTGACCAGGCTTCACCCAAAGGCAGAAACCAGAGTCTAGTGGGAAACCACCGCCGCTCACACAGACCATGACAGCAGCATGACCCCCCCCCCCCCCCCCCCAAAGCATTCTCTTTCACTTGGCATCATTTACCTCTCCCTTCTCCAATTTCTGATGTGTCCACCTTTGCAATGATAACTGTGATCAAGGTGAACCAAAAAGGTGCCGTGGTGAACAGATACTTCAGTTTGGTGAATGCAGTTTCAGCTTTGGGGGACCAGATGCATGCTGAGACTTGAGTGGTGCAGCTACCTGACTATAGTTGAAAATGAACAGTCTATAAAAATTTGCTATTCCCAAAACCCATTGGAGATGCTTCTTGAATCTACAATGGGTACAAGGGGTAGGCCACTCTGTTAAAGCTTTCACATTTGCCAGATCCGTCTTCACCTGCCCCCGTGCCAAAATGTAACTGAAAAAAGTTATTGATGAGGAATGGAATTCACACTTTTTTGCTTTGACATAAGGTTTATTCTCCAGCAAACGTTGGAAAAATAGCATGGACATGAGACTGATGTTCCTCGCAGGTTTTGGGAAAAATGAGGATATCATCCAGATACACCAATACGAACCTGTCAAGGAATTCCCGGAGGACATCGTTAACTAATCTTGAAACATTGCGGGAGCATTAGTTAACCCAGGCGGCATGACCAAATACTCGTAGTCCCCCAATGGCATGTTTAAAACAGTCTTCCACTTGTCTCCCTGATTGATCTGGAAAAAGTGGTAAGCGTTGCGGATGTGGGGTTTTGTAAACCCAGTGGCACTGTGAAATGGCCTGAAAGCAGAGCTAATGAGGTAATAGGTACTTATTCTTGATGGTAATATCACTGAGGCCCCTGAAGTAAATGCATGGCCAGAGAGAGCCATCCTTTTTCCCCACAAAAAAGAAGTTCCAACTTGAGATGACAATCGTTGGATTATGCCTGCACCGAGGGATTCCTTAATGTACTTTTCCATAGCCGCACACTCAGGTCTAAGCAGGTTATACAGCCAGCTAGAAGGCCGGGTGGAGCCAGAGAGTAGTTCTATGGTGCTGTCCTGTGGTTTGTGAGGTGGCAGTGAAAGCGCTTTACTTTTGCTAAATACTTCCTGAAGATCATGACATTTGGTGGGCACAGAGGAGAGATCTAAAACAGTCTCAGTGTTGGTTGATGGTTCCACAGGTTCCGGTGGACGGGCGGAAACAAGGCAATTTGAATGACAGAACAGACTCTAACTGATTACCCTCTGACCTGACCAGTCTAAGTGGGGGTTATGTAATTCTAGCCAAGGAAACCCGAGTATGAGTGGTTTGTGAGGTGCATGAAAAGAAAAAAAGGTAAGTGTTTTCTTGTGATTGCCAGGGGTGACAGGCTCTGTGCGCTGAGTTATGTGAGGGGACACTCGGTTATTTAATGACTTAGTGGGAATGGGCGGATTAAGGGGGCATAGAGGGATGTTTAACTGTCTCGCTAACTCAGACTCCATGAGGTTCTGATTGAACAAGAGCCTGAAAGGTCTGGTTAACTAGAACAGAGAGTTGGAGTTGCAATCTGGGTTTTTATGTTTGTGTGAGTATCCTCCACCCTTATCCCTGAACTTTCCAGTGGGCAGACCCTGGTGTGGAATCGAAAACAGACAGGTTCATCACGAGAAGCAAGCTGATCTTTCATGGTTTGATTTAATGACTGAAAAACATACAGCGGACGGTGGTTAGCACTGTTGCCGCACAGCAAGAAGGTCCTGAGCAAAAGTCTTTACAAACTCAACCAGGAAATCATCATGCGAGCAGAAAGAAAGAGGATGAGCAGATAGGTAAGCAAGAGAAACCCGCCAGCGTCCCAGGTTTCCAGAGAAGGTTCAGGTTCCAGGTACCTGAAATGGGATGTAATTCAATTCAATTCAATTTTATTTATATAGCGCCAAATCACAACAGTGACCTCAATGCGCTTTATATTGTACAGTAGATCGTACAGTAATAGATACAGAGAAAAACCCAACAATCATATGACCCCCTATGAGCAAACACTTTGGCGACAGTGGGAAGGAAAAACTCCCTTTTAACAGGAAGAAATTTTTGGTGTCAAAGTCAAAGCACAGATCCACCCAGTCTCTGTATTTCAGCTTATTTCCTTTATACACACATTTAACAGGAACAGTTTCAGACAGCTAGTGTTTACCTGACATTACCTGCGTACCTCACAGTTTGCAGGTAATGGGCATAATAATTACTGAACAGAGACATCCTGCTGTGAACTTTGTTGCTGTGGATCTAAAATGTAAAAATACATCTGAGAAGATTTCTAATCATGATTTTATGAGCCCCCAAAGTTTGATTCTGTTCATCTGGACGTAGCGCTCTCAGCGGGAGAAACATTTTGTCACTCATCAAGATGACTTCTTCAGGCTCAGCTGACTGCAGCTTTCCCCAATCTTATAAAGAGTACATCTGCATAATGACTCAAACCTAATGGTCAAGGAACTGACCTCCCAGCCTTATTGTTCCTTCAGTGGGCTGGTTTCAGTCATTATGCAAATGTACTTTTTATAGGGTTGGAAACCAGAAGTCAGCTGAGACTGACGAAGTCACCTGGATGAGTGACGAAATGTTTCTCCCACTGAAAGCGCTACGTCCAGATGAACAGAATCAACTTTTGGGATTTACTAACCTGGATGATTGAGCATGGATCAAGACGGGTTTTTATGAGGTATACAGTTTCTTATAATTTCTAAACCAGAAGGTTGAGGAGATGGAGCTCATGATAACTGGCTACTGCCCTTCAGCGTGCTTTATGAAATCATCCAATCAAAATAAAGTTGGCCTTTAGGGAGAGCGGGGCTTTAAAGGGGAATGAGCCAAAGCAGCTTTTAGACAGAAAATGAAATGAGAGTCCAGGATGTGATACATTATTTATAACTACATTTACAGTAATCACACATATTAGAATTAATAAAGTGACCAGCAGTACTGTAGTAAGTGTAATACTGCAGTACTCACAGGCCTGTGCCAGCAGACACTGAACTACTGTCACTAAATCAACCTGGTCTTCACTGGTTTCCATTTACATACATTGGAATAATTGTGTTTAATTTGAAATATTTTTCTTCTGTTACACTTAAATTCTTGAACATTTTTTTATTTAATTGTGCATTGTAGTGTACTCATTTGTACACATTTGATTACTTAGATTCAACATATAAAGAGATTTTATTTGATAATAAATATTATTGTTTTGTTGTTCTTGTTATTTTTTTCAGGCTGAGCAGCTGTAACCTGTCAGAGGAAGTCTGTAGAGATTTGTTGTCAGTGGTCAGCTCCCAGTCCTGTAGTCTGAGAGAGCTGGACTTGAGTACCGACAGCCTGAAGGCTTCAGCAGTAAAGCTTCTGTCTGCTGCAGTGGAGAGTCCACACGCCAAACTGAATATTCTGAGGTCTGACCGATTTGTATTCTTTTTTCTTTTGTTTGTTTGTTTTGTTTTTAACTGAGAAAATAAATCCAGCAATTTAAACAGTAGAGGTAAACTTGATCAATTTACTGTTGTTTCGTACCACATCTGCTCAGCATAAAACAACAAGGATTCTTAAAATATAAGATTAGTTATTGCACCCTGATTACACTTTAACATCAGTCTTTGTTCATGTTTTCATTTTCAGACTCAACGTCTGTGAACTTCTAGCGGAAAACTGTGAAGCTGTGTCCTCAATGCTCAGCTCTCAGTCCTCTACTCTGACAGAGCTGGACCTGAGTATCAAAAATGTGCAGGATTCAGGAGTGAAGATTCTGTCTGCTGGACTACAAAGTTTAAACTGTAAACTAAATACTCTGAGGTCAGATCAATTGACATTTTGTTTTTTTTAAATGAACCAATTAAACATTTTATTCAAGGCTTCCGGTTCCGGCGCTCGTGGGGATGGACACCTAGTACGAGAGCTCTCGACTGAAACTTATTAAAACTGCCCCAAGTAAATTAATACACTATCTAAGTGCACATAAAGAGGAAAAAGGGGTTTAAATGATGTCCAGAAAGAACAAAATAGCTAAGAAGTTAACGTTTGAAAACGTGGAAGATGGCAATGTGCAGCTAACAGAAGGGGCTAACGTTAGCCCCTATAGGGCTAGCCGAGGCCACTCTCCCACTCCTAGCCGCGAGGATTCTGGGACAGAAGATGAGGTTGACCCAGCAAGTTTGACGCTGATACTGAAAGAACTGAGAGGCGTTGGGAAAGAGGTGAAAGAATTTCGAAAAGACACGAAAGCGCAACTGGTGGAAATAAGGGGTGAGTTGGATAAAGCCAATGCGCGGCTTAATGATGTGGAAACCAGGGTTGCAGAACACAAAGATAAGCTCCAGAACACAGACGAGATTTTGTCTGAGATACTAACAATGCAGTTCAATGTTATTTATATAGCGCCAAATCACAACAAAAGTCACCTCAAGGCACTTCATAAATACAGAGAAAAACCCAACAATCACATGACCCCCTATGAACAAGCACTTTGGCGACAGTGGGAAGGAAAAACTCCCTTTTAACAGGAAGAAACCTCCGGCAGAACCAGGCTCAGGGAGGGGCGGGGCCATCTGCTGTGATTGGTTGGGGTGAGAGAAGGGAGACAGGATAAAGACATGCTGTGGAAGAGAGACAGAGGTTAATAACACATATGATTCAATGCAGAGAGGTCTGTTAACACATAGTGAGTGAGAAAGGTGACTGGAAAGGAAAAACTCAATGCATCATGGGAATCCCCGGCAGCCTACGTCTATTGCAGCATAACTAAGGGAGGATTCAGGGTCACCTGGCCCAGCCCTAACTATATGCTTTATCAAAAAGGAAAGTTTGAAGCTGATCTTCAAAGTAGAGATAGTGTCTGTCTCCTGAACTCAAACTGGGAGCTGCTTCCACACCCAGTCCAACATAGCCAGGCTTTCTTTGCTGCTTTGACAAAACCTCAAATCCCAGTCAGAGATGATGAGCATCATCACAGTGATGATCATTTCTCTGTAACCCAGGCTTTCTGCTTCAGGATCTGTGCACGCTCACAGAACAAGGAGACCTTTAAACATAATTTCACTAAATGGATGGATTGAGCTCAGCCTACAGATGAACTGGTGCCAGAGATCATAAAGAACATCAAACAGTCAAATTCAACACTTTTAATGGAAATATGAGATTAATCTTAAAAGTAGAGATAGAGTAGAGATAGTGTCTGTCTCCTGAATCCAAACTGGAAGCTGGTTCCACAGAAGAGGGGCCTGAAAACTGAAGCCTCTGCCTCCCATTCTACTTTCAAATACTCTAGGAACAACAAGTAGGCCTGCAGAGCGAGAGCGGAGTGCTCTAATAGGGTGATATGGTACTACAAGGTCATTAAGATAAGATTGGGCCTGATTATTTAAGATCTTGTATGTTAGGAGCAGGATTTTGAATTCAATTCTGGATTTAACAGGAAGCCAATGAAGGGAAGCCAAAACAGGAGAAATCTGCTCTCTCTTTCTAGTCCCTGTCAGTACTCTTGCTGCAGCATTTTGGATTAACTGAAGGCTTTTCAGGGAGTTTTTTGGACATCCTGATAATAATGAATTACAATAGTCCAGCCTAGAAGTAATAAATGCATGAACTAGTTTTTCAGTGTCACTCTGAGACAGGATATTTCTAACTTTAGAGATGTTGCGCAAATGGAAGAAAGCATGCAGGAAAAGTTTCAAACAAAACTAACATCACTGGAGGCTTACTCGAGGAGGGAGTCGCTCAGACTGTACAGGGTGCCGGAGGGAGAAGAATCGGGAGCTCCATCTATGGCCCACTTTGTGGAGAAGCTACTCCGGGAGAATCTCGCCATCCCACCATCAACACCGTTACAAATTCAGAGAGCACACAGAGCGTTATCGTTACTCCCTCCGGACGGCTCCCAACCCAGATCGATCCTGGTAAAATTCCTGTGCTTCACGGTTAAAGAAGAAGTGCTGAGGCTCGCTTGGCAAAAGAAAGGTTTTATGTGGAATTCCAGCAAGATTAACCTCGACCACGATTACCCCTCTGAGATCATGGCTATGAGGAAGGAGTATGCAGAGGCACGAAAGGTCCTAAAAGAGAAGAATGTACGGTTTAGGACCCTCTACTCAGCGCGCCTTAAGGGTTTTTTCGAAGAAGGAGCGAAAACCTACAACACGGTGGAGGAGGCAACGGCTGTCCTGGCGAGTCGGGGCCTGTCGGTAAAGGTGATTACACCACCGGCAACCCCCAGAGAAAAACTACAAAGATGCCCGCTGTGGCGGGGAGTTGGTGGTCGGCGTCCGCGTCAGATCCGAGGAGCTGCGGGATATAGAGAGAAGCTGCAAGTATACAGACGTGAAGAGAACGAATTTAATGTTATGTATTAGCTATGGACAACATGGTGAAATATGGTTACTGTCGAGCTAAAATGGGTGGGGCTTCTCGTGCTGTGAGTGACGTCGCAGTGGAAAGCCCCCTAACTCAGGGAGTAATAAGGGGTTTCCCTTCAAGTTGTGAGGGTGTCAGTGGAAGTGCTCCACTGTCAGAAGCCAGCTTAGGAGCTTTCAAGCTCCAGTTATGTTCAAATGTTTTCAGTTCATTCCTAACTTTTTTCACTTGTTACTGTTTTAAGAGGGGGTTGCCTGCTGCTATTGAGTTTATGCGCTGTGGTAACTTAATATATCTTTATGGGAAGTGAGTCAGTGAAAGTAATCTCTTTTAATGTTAACGGGGTTCTGAACGTGATTAAGATGAATAAGATACTGTCCAAACTAAGGAAGGAGAAGGCCCAGATTGCATTACTTCAGGAGACACACATGAACCAAGTAGATCACTTGAGATTGAAAAGAAAGGGTTTTAAATATGTATTCTCCTCTTCCGTTAAGTCCAAACACAAGAGGGGTGTGGCTACACTTATCTCTGGTACTCTTAACTATGAACATATCTCAGAACTCTGTGACGAGGAAGGCAGATTGGTTAGAATAACAGAATGGATAGAGGGGTCTGAAATCACAATTTTAAATGTTTATGCTCCCCCCGGGAGCGATTGGCTATTCTATAGGAATAGGTTTGATTTATTGGTGGATTCTCAGGGGATAGTTGTCTGTGGGGGGGGTTTAACTTTAGACTTGACCCTAAACTAGACTCCTCCTCCCCAACCAACCAGGTAACAGCACTTACTAGAAAAGTCAATTCCTATATGGTAGAGATGGGGATAATAGATGTATGGTGGGACCGCTACGCATCTACCAGAGATTTCACTCATTACTCTGGTTCATTTAAACACTGACATATTAACAAGAGATCTATCTGACCACAGTCCTATCTCTGTATCTTTGTGGCTAGGAAAAAACATACCACACTGTGGAAATTTAACTCGCACCTTAATGATCCTGCCATAGTTTCCAAATTAAAGGTAGACATTAAAGAATTTCTAGAGGTTAATGACACAGGAGAGGTATCTCCAACTAGTCTTTGGGATACGCTCAAAGCGGTAATGAGAGGTACATTAATTTCTATCGCCTCCCACTTAAAGAGAGTTAAAGGGCAAAAATTAGCAGAACTACAGGTAAATTTAAAGTTGAAAGAACAGGAAGACATAAACACCGCAAATCCTACTGTAAAGCAGGATATCAGGAAAATACAGGATGAAATTAATGATATTTACACCCAGGAGGCCCAAAATAACTTAATTTTTTTGAGGCAAAAATACTATGAGACAGGAGGGAAATCTGCAAAATATCTGGCACATAAATAACGCAAACAACTAGAGGAAAGTACGATATACCAAATCAAGGACCCCAAGACTAATATTCTGGAATCAAAATTAGAAGACATTCAGAAATGTTTTGAGACCTTCTTTAGGGAGCTGTACTCACAGCCCAATGCTACGGAGGAGAATTGTATTGATGCCTTTCTAAGCTCTCTAGAATTACCTTCACTCCCGTCTCTCAAAAATGAGCTTCTAACACATCCCATTTTAGTGGAAGAAATTAATGCAGCTTTTTCCAGATTAAAACCAGGTAAGGCAGTTGGGCCGGACGGGTTCAGTTCTCAGTGGTATCGCACCCTGAGGGCAGATCTAGTCCCCACATTGCTGAAGTCATTTAACTACATCCTACAGGAGGGAGAAATCCCACCCTCCTGGAGGGAGGCAACTATTTCAATTATCCCAAAAGAGGGGAAAGATAAACGAGAATGTGGAAACTATCGACCAATCAGTGTCCTTAACTTGGATTACAAACTATTTACTTCTATTCTTGCTCGTAGACTGGAGAAGTTGGTACCTGACCTCATCAATTTAGATCAGACTGGTTTCATTCACTATAGACAAACAACTGACAACATTAGGAGAATATTACACATCTCTGCTCAAATACAAAAGAACAAAACTCAATCAATGATAGGAAGCTTGGACGCTGAGAAAGCCTTCGACTCGGTCAGATGGGTATTTCTGTATAAGGTTCTGGGGAAGTTTGGCTTTCACGACAAGTTTATTAGAGTAATCCAAGGTCTGTATGCTCGACCCTCAGCCCGTATTAAGGTGAATGGTGATCTCTCCAAGCCCTTTGCTCTGGAACGTGGCTGTAGGCAGGGTTGTGCAATCAAACCACTTCTCTTTGATTTATTCATAGAAACATTAGGCCAAGCGATTAGACAAAATCATAGCATTAGGGGTGTTGCATTGTCAGGAGTTGAACATAAAGTGGTAATGTTCGCCGATGATGTACTGGTCTGCCTGGAGGAGCCAGAGAGGTCTTTTAGTGAGTTGATGTCTACTTTAAGTGATTTGGGGAAGTTATCTGGTTATAAGGTCAATATTTCAAAAACACAGGTGATGACTTTAAATTATACAGCTTCTGCAGCTTTATGTAGGAAATTTAAAGTAAATTGGGATAATGAGAAAAATAAGTACCTGGGAATATATTTGACTGCGGACCTCTCGGGGCTCTTTCAGGCAAACTACGAGCCAATATCTGCAAGTATAAAAGCTGATCTGCACAGATGGAATCTGGTCCCCTTTATGAGTCTCAGCTCCCGGGTAACTTTAAAGCATGGATATCCTGTGGCCTTACAACATTCCTCTCTCTTACTCATAGAAATATTGTGCTCAGATTTGAGACCCACAGGACAACCTGACAAAATACAACTTTCATAGATACTTACAGCTGAGATCATATATTGATCATGAATGCCAACTTCAATGATGCTGAGTCGCATTTTTTCCTCATCCTGAAAAATGCCACAACCATGATCCCTACTAAATCTATTTCTAAACTATACAAAGCCCTCTCTAGTGCCAGCAAGGATAATACTTTATACACTAAGGATAAATGGGAAAGGGAATCAGGGATTAGTATTTCTGTGGGGGAGTGGGAAAATGTTTGGTACTGCCAGTGGTCCACGTCCAGTTCTATGAGCTGGAAGGAACATGGCTGGAAGAATATTATTAGGTACTTCAAGACTCCATATCAGGAGAGGTACAAAGGGGCTTATATGCAATGCTGGAGACAATGCGGCTCGACTGTTGCTAACCATTTTCATGTCTTTTGGGACTGTCCCAAGTTAAAAAACGTTCAGGTCTCCTTAAGTGCAGTCTTTAACGTTCAAATACCTTTAGATTTTAAGGTTTTATACATGGGTTTGGTCCCCTTTCTGGAATGTAGGAGTGAGATTAAGTTGGTGCAATTACTCTTGGTGGCAAGTAAAAAAACAATTACTAGAAGATGGTTAAGCCCAGCCCAGCCTACCCTAGACGACTGGTTTGGGATCATTTTAGAGATATTTAGGATGGAAAAACTTACATATCTGTTAAGAAATCAAAAAGCCAAAATCTACCAAAGTTGGAACAATTGGATCCAATTCATTACCCCCACGAGGGCTGACTTCACTTGATCTCACTATTACTTGGTTGTTTTTTGTTTGTTTGTTTTTTACATTTACTTCTATTACTATTGCTTGTTTATTTACTTATTTGTTCACAATGATTGCAGCATGGGCACCCCTCCCAGTTTGTGTTTATAGTTCCATGTAATGTGTTCTATATATCTCCTTCGGGAGAGCATGCGAGCAACTCTCCTAGTAATAGCTAGTGGAGGTTAATATGCACCCACTGATCACTTTGTTTACTGATCACTTGTCCAATCCAAATAAAGATATAATTAAAAAAAAACATTTTATTCAAGTTCATCCATATGATGTTGTATCTTAGTATGTTAAGGTTTCATCAAAAATAAAAAGATGGCATGTAATATAATAACAAACTTTACATAAGTATTATAGATTATCTTTTGTTTTTCAGACTGGGTGGCTGTAACCTGTCAGAGAGAAGCTGTGAAGCTCTGTGCTCAGTCCTCAGCTCCCAGTCCTCCAGTCTGAGAGAGCTGGACCTGAGTAACTCTGACCTGCAGGATTCAGGAGTGAAGCTTCTGTCTGCTGGACTAAAGAGTTCACAGTGTGCAGTGGAAACTCTCAGGTCAGGATTCAAACGTTAACACATATGATCATTTAAAATGTGAATTATATTATTGATTGACTTATCTATAGAGCTTTTAGCTAAACTTATATTTATATTTGAGTGGATTATTAGACTGAATTACTGTGTAAAATTTGTCACAGTCATACGATTTTGTTTATTTATTTATTTTTAATTCATGTACTGGCCATTTTACATAAATTTGGCTAATCTTCTACAATATATACATTTGATTTCGTTAGGAACAAAATGTTCAAATTACATATTTTGCTGGATATTGGGTATTAATGAAATTATTATGTCTTTAATGACACCACATTTCCATTTGTTGGAGGTTACTGGTGGTATTGCTTCAGTGTTTGAGTTTTCCTTGCAAAGAAACATCTGGAATTTAACAATACATGTTTTAAAGCTGTTTTCTCCAAAGGGATTTGTATTAGTGATGGTAAATTTGATTCTTTTCACCGAATCGAGTTTAAATGAGTCACTCACCAAAATGAATCGGGTTTTTTAAGTCATTTGAGTCTCTGAGTCAGTTGCCCAGAGAGTGCCAAAAATGTACTTTTTCTCTCAAACTTAATTTGTTTTTATTTTCATGTAAATCCTACTGCTACGATGAGTGACTGAAAAATAAAAACAACTATTTTATAGAGCAAAAAAGAATAAGATTTCTAAATTGGACATTTATTTTTGTTTATGTTATTAGTATTTCCTCAAATGTGTTAAATATATATTTTCTCATCTAAATAATTTAGTCAAATAGTGATTTTCAGATTATTTTACTTACATTACTGCAGCAGATTGCGAGTCAGACACTGTTTTTTTTTAATAGTGGTGGAAATGAGTTCATATATTTTCCTTTAGTCTGCTTATCATCTTTGCACAAAAACAAAGTGTAGACTGAATGTTATATTGCATCAGTCAGACTATCAGGCTTCATTTCAGATGAAGGAGTGACTCTTCCATGGTAACAAACTGTGAGTTTCAGCAGCTGAGAGGCAGGAGGGAAGGGTGAGTGAGTGGTCTTGATGCATTCTCAGTCTAGACTAGACTAGAAAGAGGGGCGCTGCTCTTGTGGCGAGCAGCAGGTTGTCTCTCTCTGTCAGTGTTTTAACTTATTTTATTTCATTCTTTTATTCCTTTATATATATATTTTTTTGCCTGAGGAAATTCTATAGCATCGGCTTGTGCTTTGTGGAACTTCTTTTAACGAAGATGGGTTTTTTATTTCGCATGATTTTATTGGCAATCCTGACGGTTGTTTGGAGTCATTCCTTTACCATCAATAATCCTGGCTAATGTGCAGTCTCTGAGGAGTAAATTGGATGAACTGCATTTGAATGTCGCACACTTGCGTGGCTACAGGGATACATGTCTAATGGCATTCACAGAGACTTGGCTCAAGGACTCTGACCCTGATTGTTCTCTGGAACTAAATGGCTTCGGGTTTCCCATACGTTTGGATCGAGACCCCGGAGCTACCCAGAAATCTCAAGGAGGAGTGTGTTTGTATATAAATCAGAAATGGTGTAAAAATGTGACCGTTCGTAGACAAGTGTGTCTGCCTGACATTGAGCTCCTCTCTGTGTCTTTGAGGCCGTTTTATCTGCCGAGGGAATTCCCACAGATCAACGTCACCATTGTTTACATCCACCCTAAAGCGAATCCTAAGAATGCGACTGACACCATCTCCATTTTTTTCCTAATAACAAACCATGGTCTTCAAAAGGTCTTATGAGGCTGATTCATGAAAGGAAAAAAGCTTTTATTGAAGGGAATATCTTGAAAGTCAGAGAAATTAGGAAGGAGATCAGATCAGAAATTAAAAAAGCCAAAGTAAAATACAAGGATAAGGTAGAGGCGGAGATTGGTAGCAATAACTTAAGGGTGGCCTGGGCAGGCATGAAACACATGACTGGTCACTGTTACAGTGACTGTAATAAGATAAGTCTTCCTGGTTTTAGTTCAGACTCTCAGTTAGCAAGTAGAGAAGCTTATAGACCCTCTACAATTTGCATACAGGCCTCGTAGACGTGTTGATGATGCAGTGGTCACTCTGTTGAACTTCCTTTATCGCCATCTTGATGGCGCCAAAGCTCATGCTCAGCTCTTATTTATTGATTTTTCTTCAGCTTTTAATACTATCCAGCCACATCTTTTAGCTAATAAACTTCTTAACCAGTTTACACTTGATCTTAATCTCGTTGGTTGGGTTTTAGACTTTTTAACTGACAGATCTCAGTGTGTGAGAGTGAACGGCTGTTTTTCCAAACAGCTGAACTCTTCCACTGGCTCACCGCAAGGTTGTTGTCTCTCTCCTCTACTGTATATTTTGTACACTAATGACTGTCGCAGTACACAGGCCAACAGGCATTTCATTAAATACGCAGATGACACAGTCATTGTAAGCCTCCTTCATGGTGAAGAGGATTCCCATGGGCCTGTTGTGGATGAGTTTGTTTCGTGGTGTGATCAGTCCTTCTTAATGATCAGCACCTTGAAAACCAAGGACATGGTTATTGACTTCAGGGAGACATCCCCTCATCCTGCGCTAACAGTGGTAAATGTGCAGCCATTGAACTGGTGGACAGTTATAAGTATTTGGGGGTTGTTCTTGATAAAGCTCTGTGCTTTGAGTCACATCTTGCTGCTACAGTGAAAAAGGTTCAACAAAGACTTTTTAAGGAGGTTGAGAGGTTTCAATGTTTCATCTGCAATGATGACTCGTTTTTTATAAAAGTTTTATTGAATCTGTTTTAACTTTCTGTATCATTGCTTGGTACGGTAATATGTCTCTGAATAATAAGACCAGACTTAACAACCTGGTTAAAGTGGCTGGTAAGATTTCAGGGAGATCTCAGGTCCAGCTTGTGGACTTTTATAACAGGCATGTGCTGAGGAAGGCGACCTCTGTCATGTTGTGTTCAGATCATCCTCTCTTTAATGATTTTCAACTGCTTCCATCAGGTCGTCGTTATAAAGTGCCTGCAGTGAAGACAAAGAGACATAGATTGTCTTTTGTACCTACTGCTATTATCATAGTTAATAACACTGAACCATATGTGTTGTTGCCATTGCACATTGTACTTTTTTGATGAAAAATCTAGGTTGTTTTCTCAGGCTTATATTATATTATATTATTTTGGAGTGTGTATGTGATGTGTTGGTTGCCTGTTTGTTTGTTTGTACGGACATCTACAACTATATGTAAAAATACAAAACAAAACAATTTTCAATTTGTTCTAGTTTATTGCACTTTTTGCTGTATATGTATATATGTATATGTAGTTACTATGGACTGAATGCATACATATTATTAAAATTTGGGCTATAACGGTTGTATTGATGTATAGCAACTTTAACTGCTCCCCAAAATGGCACTACAGCAGTGGTTCCCAAACTTTTTTTGCTGGGCCCCCCTTTGTTTTACACGAAAAACGTTCGCCTCCCCCCCGGCGCGTGAACAGCACGCACACGCACTAACACATCCTCCAACCACACACGCCCATATTTTGCTCCATTGCGGTTTATTTCACACCTCTAACATTTAGTAAACAATTAAGCAAATACAAGTAATCTGCAATAAATTACAGGTAGTAAGAAAATAAACTACTAAATCTTTTACGCTACGTCCGCACCTACACTGGTATTTTTGAAAACGCAGCTGTTTCATCCAAACAGTGTTTCAAATCACCAAAAACTGAGATTTTTTTAAAACTCCTTTTTTGCGGACGAGGAATACAGAGTTCATCTGGCAACGTCAAAGGTTGCGCCTTTTTTCACGTCACGTTATTGTTTATGTGAGATGAATTGCAGAATGGCAGACAGAGACAAAATACTGTTACTCTGAGTATCTGCAGGTTTCACACGCAGTTACTGTCCCTCCATTTACAAAGGCGTCACGGGTAGTTGTTTTTTCTTCTTCTGTAATACTAATCAACATTGCTGTCATTTTCAAAAAATGCCTCTCTGTGCAAAATGGGTTCAAAAACATAAACAGCTGTGGGATCCTGTTTGTCCGTGATTTGAATCGAGGGAACAAATCGTGGCAGGATCAGCCTGATGTTATTTGTATCCCGCTGTAACTTTACTCTATAAAGAGCAAACATCTCCAAAATGTCAGGAGTAGTTAGTCACTACAACAAGTGTTTGTGAACTAAAAATTAAGAATGTGGGATCCTGTTTGTCCATGATTGGAAGAGCCCAGCGCTGCTCCCGACGCAGGGACCTACCTCAGCACCTGTGCAGGTGAAGCCAAAGGTCAGATTTGCTTCACCATATTTTCTAGTCTTTGGCTTAGAATGAAGTTGGTTTGGAAACATATTCAGCGATGCTTCATCTCCTGCTTTGCATTTCTGTGGGCGCCGTGCTAGCAGTGTTCAAGCGTCTTAAAGGGTTTAACATCAAAGATTCAGTGGAGAGCTACTGTAACAGCTGAACAGGAAAAACTCTTCCTCCCCTGGTGTGCTACTCTTCACAACCCGCAGGACTTTCACCCTCAAGAGATGGAAAAGGGGAACGAGGGCCGACGTCCAGGTGAAACTGAGAAGCTACCAGAGGCTAGCTTCTTGGCTGTGGGGAGAATCCTGGTGCCTGCGTCCACTTCCTCTCCTGACATTTAGTTAATATGTTACGCCGGTGACTGGGACCTGGGCTCTGTGGCTCAGAAGCAGTTTTTCTCACGGTGTGTCCGTCAAACGTTCACTGTTTTTATTGATAACAGCTATGTCTGCTCATCGATCATTGCTTCCCCCAGCTCTGGAGTCGCTGCCCTGCCCAGCAGGTCCACAGGTCTGCATTGTCTTTATTTCAAGTGCCGCTGCAGTCAGCTGTTGATTTTGCAGATCGACCGTCATCAACTCGGTTGGCCCCGCTTAACGTTCGCTCCATAACAAACAAATCATTTATTCTAAGCGATCTCTTTATTAAAGAGTCTCTAGATTTCATGTGTCTGACTGAGACGTGGCAGCAAAATAAGAATTATGTCCAATGTTCCCTCTAATGTTTCATGTGTCTGAGCGAACACACAAACTCCCTGAGCGGTCCCTTGGATCACTGGATCACGTTGTCATTAACGTGGCTTCACTCTACATCAACCAAAACACCGGTGTCGGCACATGAGGACGCTGTCATAGCCCGTCAGCGACGTTGATTAGCTGCGTATATACGAATGTGAATCATTGGCTGGACTATGGGATAAGGCGGCATCGTTCTAAATACTGGAGCAGCCAGTCACTGACTAACACTGCAAAGCAGAATTGTTAACGTATTTATTTTAATTTCAATTCAGGTTAGTATTTAGTATTTAGTATTTATTTATTTATTGTCATTGTCAAGAACAATGAAATTGCGTTTGGGGCTTCCATACAACCCAAAAAAAAAGAAAATAATAAATACCCCTTAAAACCCAAGTGTACATATTTAACCCAGTGTGACTCCAATGCAATAAGACAATCCTTAGCAACAACATGAGAACATGACAAGTAATGTTGGTAGAAAATCAGACAAAGACCTGAGAAACATGACAAAGTACAACAATGCAACCCATTCAATATTATTGTACTGTGAGATATGATATCAGATATGATAGTTATCTATTTAAGAAGGAGGGGGGGCAGGAGGGGGAAGAGAATAAAGATATGATGCACCAATGCAGACCAGTTCATTGCTATTAAGAAGTTGGATATGGTTATTGTCCGTGAGAGGGGGGCAGAGAGTTCAGGAGCCTCACAGCCTGTTAGATATCTTTTTGTGCGCAATGCAGATACTCTGTGTGCAGAGAGCGTGTCAGCGGATTGCGCCCGTGCGCAGCTTAGAGGGAACATTGATTATGTCCACTTGAATGAAATCTGCCCGGCTGGCTGCTCCGTCATCTGAACTCCGCGTCTTTTAGGACGTGGTGGAGGACTCGCTGTTGTTTACCAGGACAGATTCACATGCAGTCTGATGACCTCGGACTCCTTTTCTGCATTTGAGTCACAGATGATGGTCAGTTCTCTAAAAACCAGTTATTGTATTTTATTCTACCTGATGGGGTCTTTCTAACTGAATTTAATGACCTTCTGACATCCATCATTTCATTGGAGAAGGTTGGGAGATTTGAGCCGTCATATTGATGAAGCATCCTGTAACACTGCTGCTGAGCTCATCACTGTCACTGAGTCTTTTAACTTTAGGCAGCATGTTTCTGGCCCCACACATACAAAGGGTCACACACTGGATCTTGTTTTCTCCCTGGGTTTAAATATACATGATGTATGTGTGGAGGATGTCCATGTGAGTGACCATAGCTGCATATTTTTTAACTTGTTATTTTACTTGGATCCTTCATCTCCTAAACTGATGATCCAAAGGCGGATTATAAACCAAGATGCTGCTGGAAGGTTCTCTACCATGTTTGACCCTCGCATGGCTCGTAGTGACCTCGACTCACGTATTTTATCCTTTAATGATCAATGCAAGTTGTTGGAAAGCCCACTGATAACATGTTTACATGGCTAAAATGTTATGGCTCATTCATTGATAGTATTTTCGCCATAGAAATTGTTATGTCCTATATTGTTGAACCCACCATGTCTATGCTGATGCTCTTTGAACGCACCACATACGTACTCGAGGCCATGCAGTGGCTGCTAGTCTGTGTTCTCAGTATTTTTATGTGTCAGTTCCAGTTTTAGAGCTCTAAAGTGCAGCTATCGTGTTAGGAATATGTTAGGAATAGACAGGAACACTGAGCACACTGAGGTCAAATCTTTATTTAGGGCGACCGTGGCTCAGGGGGTTGGGAATCGCATCTGTAACCGGAAGGTCACCGGTTCGATCCCTGGGCTCTCTGTCCTGGTCGTTGTGTCCTTGGGCTTTACCCTACTTGCCTACTGGTGTTGGCCAGAGGGGCCGATGGCGCGATATGGCAGCCTCGCTTCTGTCAGTCTGCCCCAGGGCAGCTGTGGCTACAACCGTAGCTGCCTCCACCAGTGTATGAATGTGAGAGTGACTGAATAGTGGCATTGTAAAGCGCTTTGGGTGCCTTGAAAAGCGCTATATAAATCCAATCCATTATTATTATTATTATTTTACCACTCGCTGCATTCTTGATGTTCATGTTCTTCTCTTTCCCCTCACCCTGCAACCAGTCATGGTAGATGCTCCTCCTGGAGCCTGTTTTCACTGGGAGGATCTTTGTGTCAAAGGGAGTTCTTCTTCCCACCATCACCAAGTGCTGCTCACAGTGGAGGCGGTTACCTTACACTGTTAAACAGCTTCAGATGACTGTTGTTGTCTGTTGGGTATTGTCACTTATAAATAAAGTTACATTGAATGGATGTATGGATGGATAGATGTTATTGTGACAAAGAGAAAACGATTGTTGACAGATTGATTGTTGTTTTGTGTGTCTGCAGTCTGTCAGGCTGTCTGATCACAGAGGAAGGCTGTACTTCTCTGGCCTCAGCTCTGAGCTCCAACCCCTCCCATCTGAGACAGCTGGACCTGAGCTACAATCATCCAGGTCCCTCAGGAATGAAGCTGCTGTCGGCTGGACTGAAGGATCCAGGCTGGAGACTGGACACTCTCAGGTATGGAGAGAATGTCTGATAGAGGAGGAAGAGCTGGAAACATTTCCTGTGTCCTTCACTCACTTCCTGTTTGTTTCCTGCAGATGAGACATGAACAATCACACATGCAGGAATATTTTCAGGGACAGACACACTAGTCTAGCTGGATAGTTCATGGATATTTATGTAGGGGTCTCCAAGGAGTCTGGTTGCAGGAACATTTAGGTCACAGGTGTACCTGATATAGATACCAGTGTACCTAATAAAGTGTCAGCCATGTGTATGTTTCCCATGCTGTATGTCCACAGTGACAGAAGGATGAAACAAGGCTGTGAATCATTTCAGTCTGTGTTTGTGACAAAGAGGCAGACAGGAGCAGCTAACATTTGGAAATGGAAGCTTAAATAATGACAAACTCTACATTCACAGCTGAATTAACAATAAATTTGTTCTCAAGTGCACATTTAGCAGCTAATGCTATTACTGTTTTCCCTTGCTTTCTACAACTTGAGCAGCTATTGCTAAGTAGGCCACTTTGCTCTGCTAAGGATTTATGTGACCATGATGAAAACTCTGATAAGCTAATGCTGCTAAGCTAATACTGTTTATGGGCCCTGTTAGAATCAATATTTCATTCTCATTCTGTTGTTTGAGAACAATATTAACGTTTCACATCATTATAACACAAGAGAAAAGGGTATTAGCGTTAGCTACTAATGCTTATTCACCTCAAGTTAGCTTTAGCTGCTAATGGTAGCCTACTTAGCAATAACTGCTCACTAATATAATGCTAATTCACATCAAATTAGCATTAGCTGCTCAAGTTGTTATAAGGAAAGAGAAAACGGTATTAGCATTAGCTGCTAATAATTGTTCACCCCTAATTAGAGTTAGCCCCTAATGGCAGCCTACTTAGCATTAACTCCTGACGTCGTTGTAATGCAGGGGAAAAGAGTTACCATTATCGGATAATGCTAATTCACATCAAATTAACATTAGTTAACAACGGTAGACTTCGTATCATTAGCTGCTGTCATTCTTACAAAGCAAACAGTATGAGCATTAGCTGTTAATGCTTTCTCATCTAACATTAGAATTGGCCACTAATGGCGTATTGTTAAAAAGTAAAAAAACACATTGTTAGCATAAACGGATGATGCTAATTCACCTAAATTAGCATTAGCTAATGATGGCTACATACCTAGCATTAGCTACTGATATTGATATAAATCAAGAAACTATGGTATTAGCATTAGCTTTTAATGCTTTTTCATCTAAAATTAGAATTAGCCACTAATGGCGTGCTATTTAGCATTACCTCTTCACATCGCAGGGGAAACGTTAAAATTAAATAAAAAAAAATGTTCAGATTAGCTACTCATATTGTTAAAAAGTAAGAAAAAACATTGTTAGCATAAGCGGATAATGCTAATTCACCTCAAATTAGTATTAGCTAATAACGGCAACCTACTTAGCATTAGCTGGTCACATTGTTATAATGCAAGAAAATATGGTATTAGCATTAGCTGCCAATTCCTAAATACCTAAAATTAGCATTACCTGTAATGGAAGTCTACTTAGCATTAACTCCTCACTAATGTAATGCTAATTCACATCAAATTAGCTTTAGCTTTAGTATTAGCTGCTAGCACCAGCCTACCCAGCACTAGCTGCTCACATTGTTAAAAGGGAAGAGAAAACGATATTAGCATTAGCTGGTAATAATTATTCACCCCTAATTAGAATTAGCTGCTAATGGCAGCATACTTAGCATTAACTCCTCACATCGTTATAATGCAAATGAGGCTAACTTACATTAAATTAGACTGCTGTTATTAGCTAATGCTATTTAGCAGTAGCTGCTCACATTGTTATAAAGCAAAGGAAAACGATATGAGCATTAGGTTCTAATGCGTATTTGCCTTTAATTAGACGTAGGTGCTAATGGCGACCTACTCAGCATTAGCAGCTCAGATGTTGTATTGCTAGGGAAAAGAGTGTTAGCATTAGCCGTTCACATTGTTATAAAGTTAAGGGAAATAGTGTTAGCATTAGCTACTCACATTGTTAAAAAGTAAGTGTTAGCATTAGTGCATAATGCTAATTCACATCCAATTAGCATTAGTTAATAACGGCAGCCTATTTAGCATTAGCAGATAATGTTGAATTTGGCCCACTGGAAAAGTTAAGAACTCAAGATTTAGGAGTGTTTCTCGATAGCTCTTTCTCATTTGAGAAACAAATAAATGTTGTTATTAAAACCAGCTGTAAGCTTTATATTGTTGATTGTCATTTCCCATATGGAAAAGATATATAAATCTTATAAAGTTTGTATCTGTCTTGTGTGAAACTTGTATGAAAAGCATACAAGAGTGAAAACAGATATAAGATCCCTTGAAAAATTATATAATGAAACTTGTATGTTTTCGATACTTACTAAAACAATATATGAAAGTAATGAGAAAGTGGCCACTTTCGTGAGTATGACTTTCATCATATAAGTTTTTAGTCTTTTCCATATGGGATATGCTTAAAAATATTTACTCATACATGCTTAGTTTTATAATCGATTGGATGATGATAGAGGTTTGATCCTGAGTAGTCTGTAAAGACTCTGTGTGCCTTCCAGAGTGCTCTGGCATGCACACACCACTTGGGGCCATGAGAGAGGTCGTACCCTCTCTTACTGATTTATGGTGTAGGACAGGGGTCTCAAACTCAATTTAGCTGGGGGCCGCTGCAGGCAGAGTCTGGGTGAGGCTGGGCCGCATTAGGTTTTCCACAAGAAAGACATGGTTAAAAAATTCCAATCTTCTCAAATCTCTTTATTTTTATTTTTTAACACAAAATATGAAAAATGAATAAACAAATTAAGAATTAATAAGAAAATCAATCAATCTGTAATACATAAATAAAATAATAATAAGATATTTTTAGTCAGTGAACTTGTGTTTTTCTTTCAGTCTTCTATATCTGCTGTATTTAGATTGAAATGTCTGTATTAACAGTTCTATAACCTTCTTCTGAACATGAATGGAACACTGGAGAAAATGAACTGTTCTTCTGAACATGGCTTCTCTTGCCTACTCCTTGCTGCTAGAGACCTGGCAGCGTTTCCTCTCGCATAGCCGAGCCAGATTTGGCCTGAGGGAGGAAGCAGTTGCGACCCTCAGTATGTCTTGAAGATGATCATCCGTAAGTCTGGACCTGTACTTGGACTTATTGAAGTTCAAAGTGGAGAAGAGCTTTTGGCACAAGTATGTGCTACCAAAAAGGCACATGGTCCGCTTGAACATTCGGGAAAGCCGAGGGAAACTAGGGCTCAAGTCTCTCAAAAATTGTCCAAGCTTGTCTGCTTTTCCACTCACCTCCCT